>NW_020955280.1:1196258-1219679 GCF_003031625.1 Empidonax traillii
TTTTTTTTTTTTTTTTTTTTTTTTTTCCCTCCCCTCCCCCCCCCCTTCTGTTAACTGTGCTGTGTTGGAAGTATGCTGATGTCCATAAGGAGACCTGTGGCACTTGACAAATGTCAAGGGTGCTGTGCCTGCTCAAGCCATCCTGGGTCTGCACAGACCCTCCAGCCTTAGTGACAGCTGCTCTTCCAGGCTCCAATGCTCCACGGTCTTGTCTCTGCTAGACCAGTAGACATCAACTGGCATTTGGTTGCAGTGCCAAGTTAGCCCTGATTATGCCCATGAGAGTTTCTGTAAGAGGCCAGAGCAGCACTCCAGGAGTCTCCTGGGACTGTCGTGTCACATCTTCCATCAGGAGTCATCCTGAGCTCGGCTGCTTGTGCTGCAGAAAACCTGTGTGCTGTGACTCTGGCTGCTAGGAATGAGTGTTTTAAAGTTGCTTAAAAAGCACGAGCAACAGAATCGACAGAAGCAGATTTAATATAAAAGTGAAAGCACAACAGTTTGGTGGCAAGGTTCTCTCTAGTGCTGACTAGGTGGTTAAAGCATAGAGAAAAAGCAGACTACAATCAATCTAAACCCAGTATCAACCCAAAAGTTATCTACGTGGAGGCTGGGGGTGAGGGGGATAAGGATAGGTTGAGTCACAAGATTCAGATCTCTGTTACCTCTGTTGCAATCCACCCCAGAAGGCAAGGGTAACCCAGGTTCTTGTTAATAGATCCCTTGGGTGATCTTAACAATGTTTTAAGCCATTAACCATTTTCATCTCTCACAACCCCCTTGTTCAGCTGGGCCCTGGACAAGACCAACGGTTTATGTCTAACCTTTCCGTATATACTGCCGTTGGAGAGAGGTGAGTTAAAATTTGATGGTGTCAAAAATTAAACATTAGTTACTACACTGCATAAATATTATTGTAAAATGAGTCATTCAAAGTTGATGACACCCGGATGAATTTTAAATCCCTAGCAGGCTCTGATATGTTTTTTTTTTTTTTTTCTTTTTTCCCCTCGATAAGTGTTCAACCTTTAAAATTAAATTTCCTGGCACCCCCGAGGGGCGGGGGCTGGGTCACGTGATTCCCGGGCCGGGTCACGTGAGTGGCGGCTGGGACAGGCCCCAACATGGCTGCGTACCTGCAGTGGCGCCGTTTCGTCTTCTTCGACAGAGAGACGGTGAAGGAGCCGCCGGGCCCGGATGGGGCCGGTGCGAAGCCCTTTTCTCTGCCCCCGGGCATCGCGGTTTGCGACTCGGGCCGGGGCAGCCTCGTGTTCGGGGATATCCTGCCCGGTGCCGGGCGCTGAGGGCCTGTGGGGGGCTCGGCGGGGCCGGTGTTGGAGAGTGCTCGAGCTTCCTGCTCTCCGCTGTCCTTTGCTTTAAACACAAACAAAAAACCTCTCTGCTGAATGTGTTGGTGCTCCGGGGTCGTTCTGCAGAAGTGTTTACTAAAACCCTCCGATTGAAGGTGTGGTGTGGTGGTTTTTGTTTGTTTGGTTGTTTGTTTGTTTGTTTTGTTTGTTTTTTGGTTTTTTTTTTTCCTTTCTCTTTATGTGCCTTAACTGTGATCTAAATATGGAAGGTCAGATTTGGTTTTTGCCTCGCTCCCTTCAACTCAGTAGTTTCCAGGCTTACAAGCTGAGGGTAACTCATCTGTACCAGCTGAAGCAGCACAGTATCTTGGTTTCTGTTGGAGAGGATGAAGAGGGTATTAACCCCTTGGTAAGTCAGATGATAAAGTGAGGAAAATGTATTTGTAATATAAGTCTTTCTAAAGGCTACTTTAGGGTAGTGTGATTAGCTCAGTTAACTTTTCTTACTTTAATTATCTTGATCATTTTGAGCACTGTAACATTTGATACCAGGTCTTGGCCCTAAGCAAACCACATGTTTTGCTTATGCTGGATCGTTGTTGTTTGTAGGTGAAAGTCTGGAATCTGGAGAAGCGAGATGGTGGCAATCCTCTGTGCACACGAATTTTCCCAGCAATACCAGGTAACAAGCCCACGGTTGTATCCTGCCTAACTGTCCACGAGAATCTTAATTTCATGGCTATTGGTAAGTAAAACTGAGCTGTAACAGCCTAAGAAAAATATTACGAAAATTAACCCTTACTCAGATGTAAGGAAAATGAAGAGATGATGCAAAAATCAGCACAGAATATGCTGATGGTTTTTCTTCTTATGCAGTTGTTATTCTCCCTGAGAGATTGTGTGTCTCATGCAGTCACAGAGCTCGAGAAGATAAATGAGTAAATTTAACCCAAGTCTGTATATTTTAAATAAATACTTAAAAGGGAAGCACATATTTTTAGTTGATGTTCTCTTTCCCTGCCATTTGGTCAGGCTATATATTTATTGAATTAGTACTAAATTCAGGTTCTGTTGGTACAGGAGAAACCATAGGTTTTGCGATACCTAGTGTTACAGAGAAATTTTTTTCAAGTATACTATAGAAACCTTTTTTTAAAAAGAAAGCCAGTTTCCCCTTTTGGATTCACCCATTCCTTTGTAATGTTTTTTGCTTCTGACAGATTAAGAGCAGTAATGTGAGGTTACATGGTCCCTGCACTGAAATCAAAAAGCTTTCCCTATGTGTGTGGTGGCCTTCCATCCTGGGACAACTTACAAGACGGGCTGTTGGCAAGCTGTGAAAACTGCATATTTTCACAAAGAAAATCTTCCTCTTGTCTTTTTACAGTGTGTTTTGAATAAGCAAGGGAATTAAAATGATCATTGCAGTTGTGGGATGGGAAGGCTGTTCATAGAGCAAAATACAGAGAGACTCAAAACAAAATCAACCCGCACATGAGATTTGTGTGTGGAAAACAAGCTGACCCTTGCTGAGCAGTACCCTCCTGTATGCAGTCGTGTGAGAGCTCTGAACTGGAACAGGACCACTGGGAGGTGGCTTGGCCAGACTGACTTGACGCAAGAACCTATGGCAATCCCATCACTTCATACCTTGCTGGTGAGCAAGGTGTTGTTGCTGACTGGAGCTGCCCTAACTTATGCTGAATAAAATTTCAGGTGTGCTGTGTAAGTAATTGTTTAGTCTGTCCACTTCACCAGGTTTTGCAGATGGCAGTGTTGTTCTTACGAAAGGAGACATCACTCGAGACCGGCATAGCAAGACCCAGATCCTACACGAAGGCAGTTACCCAGTTACTGGCCTTGCTTTCCGACAGTCTGGCAAAACTACACATCTATTTGTGGTGACCACAGAGAACATCCAGGTGAGAGGTTAACTGGAAAAAATGAGACTGACTTGCAAATTTCATTGCTTTCAGAGTCTAGACCAGAGTGATCCCCAAACCCTTGCATTTCCTCTGTAGTCTTATATGCTTTCAGTGAAAGACTATCCTCACCTGGAGCTGGACACTCACGGTTGTGGATTGCGCTGTTCATCTCTCAGTGACCCCTCCCAGGATCTCCAGTTCATTGTGGCAGGAAATGAATGTGTGTACCTTTATCAGCCAGATGAACGTGGCCCTTGCTTTGCCTTTGAGGGACAAAAGCTGATTGTTCACTGGTACCGGGGGTACCTCATCATCGTCTCCAAGGACCGAAAGACTTCGCCAAAGTAGGGCTTCTTGGAACAGATGAGTTCTTTTTGCTCTTGCAGCTTCTTGCTTTCCCGCTTTTTTGTTCTTACTTGTAAAACTTTGCTCTTGGAGGCCGATGGCAACTTTGTCAGAGGCTGTTGAGGTTCATCCAGACCAATCTATCTGTGTGCAAGAGCAGCACAGTTAAGCATGCTGAATGGGAATTTTTCCCAGTCCTATGAATTTCTCAGTAAAACAGGATAATGGAATTTGTGTATAAATATGAGATGTTTTGCCTCTAGGCCCACTTAGTTTATTGCCCAGGTGAACCCTGCTTGTCTTGCTCTTTGTATGTCTCTAGTTGGCACAAGTATCAAGATTCCAAGTTATGCTGTCTTTGTTTTTTAAAACTTTTTTCTGCTCTCCAGGTCAGAGTTTGCTGGGAATGAGGCACAGAATTCGGACAAACAAGTCCTGAATATATATGACTTGTGCAACAAATTCATTGCATACAGCTCAATCTTCGATGATATAGTGGATGTCTTGGCAGAGTGGGGTTCTCTGTATGTGCTGACCAGAGATGGGAAGATCCACGTATTACAGGAGAAGGATACACAAACCAAACTCGAGGCATGTAAATCTGTTTTCTTTTTAGTCTCTGCTTTATGTCTGCAAGATTGTACTGACTCTGCAGATTGAAAAGTTGAACCATTCAGGTGGGTGAGTTATATAACAAGTGACTCAATAGCTTTTCAGCATGACCAGTGTTATAAGGCATTTACTTTTTAAAAGTCTAAGGACGCATATGCACTAAAAAGAAGAAACAACTTTTTTTCCAGGTGTATTTGAACTTGTTTTGTGGGGTGGTATTTCCCTTACTCAGCTCTTACCATGTGTTTAACAGATGCTATTCAGAAAGAACTTATTTGAGATGGCCATTAACCTGGCCAAGAGCCACCACTTGGACAGCGATGGTTTGTCAGAGATTTTCCGGCAGTATGGGGATCATCTGTACAACAAAGGGAACCATGACGGGGCCATCCAGCAGTACATCCGGTAGGTCCTGTGAAGCCAGGATGTTGTAGTGCAGGTAGGAGCTACAGAGGGTTTGATTTCTGTTTCAGCCCAGGAATAAAACAATTCCAAACCAAAAAAAGCATGACTTGAGGTGAAAGTTCTACCCATAGAGAGAAACATTTCAGTGAGATTAAAAGTCTTTGAACACATTACTTGAAAATTGCTCTGTACACCTTGGAATAAAGTTCTTCTCTTTGATCATATTTTAACATGAATAATGTAGGCACACTGGGATGGAGTTGGGCCTGACAATACCATTATAAAGAAGGAATCGCCCTAGGATGATGCAATTTGACCATGAATGGCAGTCCTCTTGGAAAATACCCAAACAACTCGTCAGCTTTGAAACATCTTGGGTTTTTTAGAACTCAAACTTGGAATAGCCTGGGCTTGGGGCTTACTGAAAACTTCATGCTCAGTTTTTAAAATGTCACACAGTGTTAGGTTAATGTGCAGCTGAGCCTCTGGAGTCCCCAACATGTAGTGACAGTCGACATGTATTTTTACTGTTGACTTGGGTTAAGTCTCACGATAACTGTGGCTAAAGTGCTTCATGTGGGCATGAGCATTTAAAACCGACTTTGAGTTATGCAACGGAAATGAAGGAAAATGTAGCTTTTTTTCCTCTTTTTTTTTTTTTTTTTTTGGTCTTCCCAGTTTGCTGTGGTCAGATCCCAGTCCTAGGCTCACTGCTGCATTTAAAGGAGAATTAAGTCTTTGCTTGCTGTCATGGTCATCCTGATTGAAGCCTTTGTATCTCTGTGCGTGCAGATGGGTAGTCTTACACCATAACTAGTTGTTGTATAGCTTAGTGATCACGTGTGGGTTAGTGCCTGCTGAAGTTAAGGCTTCTCTCTGCTCTGTTGTTAATTGTTCCATTTATTTTGACTTCTTGGGTGTACAGTATCTTGTACCATGACTCTTTCCCTCACAGAACTATCGGGAAGCTGGAACCATCGTATGTTATTAGAAAATTCCTGGATGCTCAGCGTATCCACAACCTCACTGCTTATCTACAGACTCTCCACCTGCAATCCCTGGCCAATGCAGATCATACTACACTTTTGCTGAATTGCTATACCAAACTCAAAGACAGCTCCAAACTGGAAGAATTCATTAAGGTATTGGGGAGAGGTGAAATTGTGCCACGTTATTATGGCCTGATATTAATTAAAAAGAGATAGCAGTGACATCGTAAATTGGCTCCTGTAGGGCCATTAAGACAGAGAAGAATGGATTTGTCACTCAGTACCCCTTCTTTACTCCTTGATTTCCAAGCTCTTGCTTACATTTGGTTAGCTTGCATCTGAGTCTGAGTGTGCTTGCTTCTGCCAGTGCAAATGGCAAGAGAATGGGAGGTGGTCAGACTCCTTTCCTTTCTGCGCGGGTGGCCTTTCCCATGCCTGAGAGGTACTGCGTTGTCCCTGCTCATGCTTTCCTCCTCTTACATAAATGATTGCTGCTTCTGGACTGTGGGAGTGTTTCTGAGGGACCATCTTTCTGCTTTTGTTCTTGGAGACGAGTGACAGCGAGGTCCGCTTTGATGTGGAAACGGCCATCAAGGTGCTCCGCCAAGCAGGTTACTACTCCCACGCTGTGTACCTGGCAGAGAAGCATGAGCATCATGAATGGTACCTCAAAATCCAGTTAGAGGACATCAAGGTGAGGAGACATAACTGCTCCCGTGTTCTTACTTGGGAGAACACCACATCTCTAGCCTCCTCTTCAGTGAAAATACATTTCCCTGACCTCTTTCCTGAGGGTAGCATGCTGGTGGGATTGCTGAGGCAGCAGCAACAGCACTTGATACTGCTTGTGTGTTGCCTTTTTCCTTTTGGCACGTATGGTAGACTAGGGGTGGAAATCAGAGAACCTTACTTGTTCTGTTTCAGATGTGGCTTTTTACAGTCCCCTTTAAGAGGAGGGAGGGTGGATAGTGAGGGACTCATCTAAGTCTCTCCCCCAGGCCACATCCAGTCTTCCTCCCTGAGGAAGAAAACAAGCAGGAATAGTGAACTAGGTGATAATTCAGAGCAAATGGTGTTTGTGGCATACTCACAGCACGTCTTCATTCTGTCCTAACCTCAGAGTGGGGAGCAGGGGCCAATGTCCTGTGATTGTTTTGTTGGCTGTCTCCACAGAACTATCAAGAGGCTTTGCACTACATTGGAAAGCTGCCCTTTGAACAGGCAGAGAGTAACATGAAGCGCTATGGTAAAATCCTAATGCACCATGTCCCTAACGAGACCACAGAATTGCTTAAGATCCTTTGCACTGATTACCGACCCTCGGGAGACAGTGAAGGCCATGGGATGCTGGAAGGAAAAAAGGTACCATTTATGTTGACAGCGAGTTTTTGCTCTCCAGTAGTGCAAGTGAGTGCTTCTGCATACTTTATGGTGTCAGCCCAATGGTTTAGGTATAATGAGAGTTATACCTAAAAATATGTGTGTGTATATATACACACGTGTATATATATATACATGCTCAGGTGAGACCCCACCTGGAGTACTGTGTCCAGCTCTGGAGCCCTCAGCACAGAAATGATGTGGACCTGTGGGAGCGGGTCCAGAGGAGGGCTACAAAAATGATCAGGGGAATCGAACACCTCCGTTCTGAGGAAACGATCAGTGAGTTGGAGTTGTCCAGGCTGGAGAAGAGAAGGCTTCGGGGACACCTCATTGCAGCCTTTCAGTACTCAAAGGTGGCTTATAAGACAGAAGAAGACAAACTTTTTAGCAGGCCCTTTTGCAATGAGTCAAGAGGTAATGGTTTTAAACTAAAAGAGAGCAGATTTAGTTTGGGTAGAAGAGAGAAATTTTTTACGATGATGGTGGTGAAACACTGGACCAGGTTGCCCAGAGAAGAAGAAGATGCCCCCATCCCTAGAAATAAATATTCAAGTCAAGTTGGATGGAGTCCTGAGCAACCTGATCTAGTTGAAAATTTCCTAGCTCGTTGCAGGGGCATTGGACTAGATGGCCTTTAAAGGTCCCTTACAACCCAAACCATTCTATGATTTTACAAGAAGCTCTGTCCTGTCTGGTGTACTGGTAGTCCCAGAGACAAGAGACCACTTAAAGCTATTGCTCAGAACTGATTCCTGATGTAGTTCCCATCCTGTGTCGTGCTGTATCTGTTGTGTCTCAGAAATGAACATTCCTCATGCAGGGAGGAAGCACCAGTCCAGCTTAGACTGATTTGGGTGCTTGGTCTCTTTCTATCTGTGTTACAGGCTAATTCAGAGGAGTTCATCCCAGTCTTTGCAAACAACTCCCGAGAACTGAAGGCTTTTCTGGAGCATATGACTGAGGTTCAAGCCGACTCTCCACAGGGTGTCTATGACACTTTACTGGAGCTTCGACTCCAAAACTGGGCACATGAACAAGATGAGCAGGTTTGAGCTCTTCCATCACTGTGTTTTGAGAGACAGATTTGGTGTCTCTGAATCCTATTTGCATTCCTGCAAACCCATAACCTTTCCAGCTGGGCATTGATAACATGAGGCAATACATATGCTGTGCTGGACAAATGGCACAGAAATGAGAAAGCAGCCTGCTAGCTGGGAGAATACTCCTTTAAGGAAGGCTGAACTTGCTTTGTATGAATCTCATCTAAGAACAGATTCCACACAATACAGCCTCTGTGAGCAGATGCCTCACTCACAAAAGTATCTCTATTTGCTTGCCTAGATCTGTGAGGATGCTGGCTGTTTGGGCAAAGAAAATCATGTCCTGTTTGCTTAAAAGGGATAGAGAACAAATAGCAAAACTGTCTCCTGTGAAAGAGCTGCAAATTGTCAGGTCTTAGTGCAAAATAGTGTGTACTATGTGTGTGCCTGTGTTGCTCTGCCTGACCTCTCCCCATTCTTTGTAGACCAAGGAGAAGCTGCACAATGAAGCCCTCACCCTCCTGAAGAGCGGAAGGTTCAAAACAGTCTTTGATAAGGCCTTGGTCTTATGTCAGATGCACAATTTCAAGGATGGTGTCCTCTACCTCTATGAGCAGGGCAAACTGTGAGTGTTGCTCTTGTCTGTAGAGTCCTTCCCCTTCTGCCCCCATTGAGCCTTAACTGTCTGTGCCTTCAATGGTAGTAACCTCTTTAGTGTCTCAAGATGGGAATGGTAGTTTACTGCTCAGCTGAAATACCTTGTTGTTAGAGCAAAGCAGTTACATAGTGAATGGGAGGCTTGTCTTTGGCTTCTGTGTGAGTCTGGAGATTGCATGGCTGGGTGGAATCTTGAAGTCCCTCTAATAATTCAAGGGGAGAGATGGATTGTGGCAGCTGATGAGTCTTTCTCCCATAGTTTCCAACAGATCATGCACTACCATATGCAGAACGAGCAGTACAAGAAGGTGATCGAGGTGTGTGAGTTGTATGGAGACCAGGAAGCTTGTCTCTGGGAACAGGCTCTTGGCTACTTTGCACGGAAGGAGGAGGACTGTAAGGAGTACGTTGCTGCAGTACTGAAACACATCGAGAACAAGAATCTTATGCCTCCTCTGCTTGGTAATTATGACGTGTGGCACTCAGCCCACAGCACCCCTCCAAAGAAAAACCTAACCCAAGCAAAAACAAAAAAAAAACCCCAAACCACAAAAAAATTCAACCCAAACTAGTTTGTAGCAGTCTGTATAGATCAGAAATTTGAGAAGTGAATCAATGAAGTTGGGGCCCACCATTTGAAGTAATATTCCCTGTTCTGTAGGGAAAAGCTATGTCACTCACAGCTTCCTAATTAGGAAAAAAGACCGGTAGTATCAGTGAGATGTCTGTACATGCTTTCTGTTCTGTCAGTATGGGGCAGGGAAGGGCTTGCTGAAACTCCTGCTGTACCTTGGTGAAGTTGAACTGGAATCCAATCCACTGCTAGATCCTTGCTTTAGTTCTTTTGGTCTGAGCTATCCAGTTCCCCTTTTCTGGAAGAGGTCAAACTGAAAGAGAGCCTTTTCCAGTTCCATAAGAGTGTGAACTGTCTTTGCCTGTAAGTGGCCTTTCCCAGGAAAACAGTCTGCCCAGGCAGGACTAGTGTAACTTTTTGCGCCTGTGTTTAAACTAACATCTTGGTCACTCTCAGTTGTGCAGACGCTGGCTCATAACTCCACAGCCACCCTATCTGTGATTAAGGATTATCTTGTCAACAAGCTACAGAAGCAGAGTCGCCAGATAGAGCAGGATGAGCAGAGAATTCAAAAATACCGAGAAGAAACTACAAGGATCCGCCAGGAGATTGAAGAGCTAAAAGCAAGGTGCAGAAATGTGTCCTGTCTTGTCTTGTCCTATATAAGGATAGAACTGCTGTTTTCTTTTATTAAGGTAAAATATAGTTTGTCTTTCTCATGCTTCTCCTTCTTGTCACTCTCTCAGTCCCAAGATCTTTCAGAAGACCAAATGTAGCATTTGCACCAGTGCACTGGAGCTGCCTTCAGTCCACTTCCTGTGCGGTCATTCCTTCCACCAGCACTGCTTTGAAAGCTACTCCGAGAGTGATTCAGAATGTCCTACTTGCATGCCAGAAAATCGCAAAGTCATGGACATGATCCGAGCCCAGGAGCAGAAGAGAGATCTGCACGACCAGTTTCAGCATCAGGTAGGGTAAAATTGCCTGTCTTATCAAGTTGAAATAAATAGAGTTTAGATTCATTTACAGACCCGTGGAGGCTGGTAGAAAAGGGAAGGCTTGAAAGTATTTTGTAAACAAGGCTGAGTCTAAATAATGAGTCATTAGACCCTAGGGTGACTGCATTGTGTAGAGGGCATGGAGAGTTCTTGTCACTCTGCGAAGGTGAAAGGGAATCCATTCTCACCTTAACCTCAGATAGGTCGAGACCTATTGGTCAGTGTTACAGCTGGTAAACGAGTTGTATAGAACAAATCAGGGAGAAAGGAAAAAAAAATTGTGTGAATTGGAATGGGGGGGACAGGACCAAAATGTTGTTTCCTAAGGATGAAGCAGTGAAGTTGAGAATGGGGCATATGAGGAAACTAGAGAGCTGAGGCAGGTGCCTTACTGTTTAAATTCAGTTGTTCATTATATCCTCTCTATGCATGGCTCAGATGTAGGTTTGAAACATGAGGTGGAATGGCCAGTGGCAGCAAATCTAGCATCTTCCTCTGCTACATGCAGTCCTTGCATGGAATGAGCAAACAGCCAGGGAGTGACGTGGGCTGCCCTGTCCCTAATAAAGAGGCTCTAAGTGCAGGGATTGAAAGGAAAGAGGCTGGAGGCAAGAGGCTTTGGAGGCTTTTGCTAATGCTGCTGCTGTGTGTCTGGCAGCTCAAATGTTCCAACGATGGCTTCTCTGTTGTTGCTGACTACTTCGGTCGCGGCGTCTTCAATAAGCTCACACTCATCACGGACTTGCCCTCGGGAAAGGCGGCAACAACGCTCGAGGCTGGCCTGCAGCGGGAGCTGCTCATCCACACCAAGCGCAGCACCTGACCCCGAGCCCTGTCCACGCGCCCCCTCGGTTGTACGGAGCCCCGCGCTGTGTCCTCAATAAATCAGACCCCCTGGCTCTAATAAGCCAGCCTGGCCTGGCAGTGCCGCACCCGGAGCTGCCCCTCGACCCCCACAGACCGGACTAACCGGGCCGAGTGCTGGGAGGGCGGGGCCTGGGGGGGCGTGGCTCGAGGCGTGGCGGAGGGCGGGCTTCCTTGAGGGCGGCGGGGGTGGGGCCGGCGGTGACGTGCTCGGCGCGGCGCGAGGCCGGCGGTGATGGCGGAACGGGGCACGGGAGCGGCCGGAGGGGGCCGGGGCCGAGCGGGGAACGGCACGGGGGCCGACGGGGCAGGCGATGACCCGGGCGCTGATCCGCCCTTGCCGCCGGGCGAGAACGGAGTGGAGGGCAGAGCGGTCCGGGTGGGCACCCGCCGGAGCCAGGTAGGCAGCGGCGGGGCCGAGGCGCGCTCCCGCCCCGGTACCCGGCTCGTTCCGGCCGACTCGGGGTCCGCGGGCTCCTCGGGGCTGGGGGAAGGGCTGGGCTTCCGAAACCCGCGCGTTCCGGTTCCTTCCTTGGGACTCCGGGAAGAAGTTTGGAAAGCGCCCCCTTCGGAAGCCGGGGGGGCGGCCGGCTCTGAGAGCGCTGCCCCGGCGCGGGAACCGAGGGTGAGGCGCGGGGCCCTCCCGGGTCTGGTGGGGGCTGTGTCACTTGCAAGGCCTGTGCAGCTCTTGCAGGAAAAAAACACCAATGACTGACGGCTGCAGCTCGCTCAAGGGCAGGGAAGGGACGTGTCCGGAGATACAGCAGGTATCTCTTGCCAGCGGGCTGCAGCGGGAGGAGCAGCCTCGCAAAGGGAGATAAGAGACCCTCAGACCTTTGTTCTGAGATAATGTCGTTCCTTCTGGTAGCACGTTCTAGGAAGAATTTCGTACTGTCACGAAGGCATTTTGTGTAGACATCAGGGCAAGGGACATAGCCGTGCCTGTGGGCTGCCTGATTTTCCAACCTGAGGCTCCTGGGGCACTTTACAAAGGGAAGTAGCTACTTACTGTCGTTTTACTTGTAGGGAATCAACGGTCCTGAGAACCACATTAATTACCAAAGGGTCCTTAGCCCCTCGGTGGGAGAAAAGCTGAAACTCACCTGTAGTGCTTGAGTTTGCTGCTTCTTGCATGTGCAGAATGATGACACACTCTGTGATCCTGGGTTTATTTTAGTTGCTTCTGCTGTTCTTATGCAAAGGAATGTTCTTCCTGCGGTTTACTGGTTTGAGATCTGTTGCTTGCTGAACGTGACGATGTAAGGTGTTACTTTTCTCTGTGTGTGTCTGTAGAACCTATAAATAAAGCTCTGTTCTTACAGAGGATAAGTAACTTGTATTTGACAGTAACTGTAGATTTTTCCAGCGGCACAGGGAAATCCTTCTGGCTTCTCCCAAAACTTGCAGTATTGGTAAAATTCATACTCTTAGAGAGTACTACCCAGTGTGCAACATGACTTACTCTTTCATCACTGAGCAACAGGAGGATGGTTTTTCTTACTTTTCTGCCCACTTGCTGAGGAGCAGGTGTAGTTCAGCAGTTGTGTTCCACAGAGGTGAAGCACAACAAGAGGAAGCATGAGAATCCTGATCTGCAGGCTTCTGCTGTAGTCGCTCTTCCTAACTGGATAAATTGCTGTGTCTCATGAGTGTTTGGATCACAACAGCACTGAAAACAGGGAACTGTTGTGCCACTTAGCAATAAAAGAAGTTCTTCAGTGCAGGGGGTCTGGTCATTATAGGAATTCACACAGTTCAAGGAATATGTACCTATGAGCGATTTTGCTTGAGGCAACCTATTTCTAATGCTTTTGATTTTGAGAGAAGGTACTGGGCATGCATGCCTGACTGTTGAAGAATAGCAAAGCCTCCTTAGCTACGGTATGGACAATGTGTTCTTTCCTTAGGACTTTCTGCTTCCTTGCAGCTGGCCCGGATTCAGACCGACAGCGTGGTTACGATGCTCCGTGAGCTGTACCCTGACCTCCACTTTGAGATTGGTAAGTTGTTTTGGATGCTGCCCTGGGGGTGGATGGCAGCAGGAGCCGGTTGGTTATCTTTGTGTGCGAGAGGTGTGCATAGAGTCAGGAGGAGGAGGATTCGACCCCACTTATCTAAGAGTGCAGTCTGAATTCAGTTATGTTGTGTGGCTTAGCAGCTGCTGCTCATTCCTTCCAGGGGAGAAAGATGGATTTCATAGGCTCTTGATGATGGAAGCACTGAGTATGTGATGCAGATGGTGTTCTGTTGCTCTGTTTGCAAACCTGGTATTGTTCTGGCTGCACTGTGCTGAGCATTAGGGGCATTTTCTGGTCTGAGGCTCGAGGCTTTCAACAGGAATAATGGGACCTCAGCCTTGCACTGAAGAGAACTGCTGCATATGTGTTCACTGGCACTGCAGAGACAGACTGTGGCAGTTTCCATTGGGTCAGCTCTTCCCAAACCTGCCCCCTTTCCCCTTGCTGTGGTTTTTATGACAGTGAAGGAAGTCTCCATTTCACTTGCCTTGACTGCAGGGTATGTCTAGAAGTGAGTCTGTCTTGTACTGAGCCTGAGTTGGTGCTCACCCAGCAGTGTGTGACACTGCTCTGCGCGTGGCATTTTACATAGGTGTTTTCAGCCTAAGCCCAGTGCTCTTACCAAGCCTCACATTTTACCTGTACTGTCTCTGAGCAGTTGCCATGTCAACAACCGGAGACAAGATCTTGGATACAGCACTTTCCAAGGTAAAGAATCTCTTCTTCCTCTATACAAGAACTAATCGTATTTGAAGTTATATTGTCTGATGCTTCTTTTGTGATTCATGTCCTTCCATTTATGTGTAGATCGGGGAGAAGAGCCTCTTCACCAAAGAGTTGGAAAATGCACTTGAAAAAAATGAGTAAGAGCTTATTGTTTTCCCTTCTTCCTCTGGCATTTGTTGCTCTTTGGACATCTCTGGCTTGCTGCATATGTGATCTACTTTCCTTCTGTTCTGGTACCTCTGGCTAAAAAAAGAAACCTTTTGATAAGTCACTGTCTTTTTCTTTCCCTTTTCTCTCTGTGCCCTGGGCTTTAGCCATGTATTTTGAATTGGAGTTGTGTCACTTTGTCTGCCCTAGTTAGGTTTCTTTTCTTCTGTCATTTGTGTATTATATATGCATCAGAGGATGTAATTTCATTTGATTTCTGCTTATGAGTATGGTCTTTTAAAAACACTTTATTTGGTGGTGGTAATGTATTGCAAAACATATTTATTGTTATCATGTTAACATTTATTAACATGTTTGTGAGCTAAATGTGCAGGAGAATTGGACATGGGCAAGTTGTGCTGCGTTCTAACTTCTCTCTTCAGAAAACCTTGGTTCAGGCTCCTGCTGAAGGAGAGAGAGATTAGTGGTGTTTTTGTGGGTTTGAGGTGTTGGGTTGTTGTTGTTTAATCTCTTCTTTTTCAATATTCTGAGGAATGTTGCCTTAGTTAAAGGATGTTTAAAAACAAAGGTATTCTTCTTTACCATGTAGTTACATCATACTACATTTTCAGTGAAGTTGGTGAAAACATTCTGGGGACTCAAGCATTTATGATGATGTTCACTTGCTGTGTAATGAAGCAGGTGCCCTGTAGTTTGGGTTGCTGCCACTTTCAGTTTGAAGCATAATCCAGCCCCCTGACTGATGCATATTAGTATGAGTCTCTCTGTGTAAACATCTCCAGTGTCTTCCCCTCACTCAACTTAATTGTTTCAAAAGTGTCTTGCATCGCTGCTGGGAGGAAGGCATTATCCCAGGGGGAAAAGAGAGAGAGAGAGAAAGGTGAGGTAGCTTTTTTTGGAGTAACTTGAGAACTCTATAGTAAATTCTGGCTGTGGAATCCTGAAATTCCTCTCTACTCCAGATTATTTCTCAGAGTGGGTCCAAACTTTTCTGTAGATGACCTGCAAGCCTCTGATAGACCACCACATGAGCTCAACCATCTGTTCGCTCATTACTACCCTCTAATTTTTAGAGTTGACCTTGTGGTTCACTCCTTGAAGGACCTGCCAACTTCCCTTCCTCCTGGCTTTACCATCGGCGCTGTCTGCAAGTAAGTGTGAACACAAGGCTTGCTTCTCTGAAGGGCTTGCATTTTACCGTGTTGGTAAAGAAGAGCAAAGGCAGCTTAGGTTCATTTATGTGTTCAAAGTTTCATCACCCTCTGAATAATCTCCATAACAGTGGAAACACCAGAGCTGTCCTAGTGGTCGGTAGCCAGCAGGTGTGCTGAAAATGCTTGTTTTTACAATGACAGTGGGGTATTTTGGAGCCAGAGGCAGTTCCTCCAGGGACTGATAGCAGAACTGTTAAGCTTAACAGCCTTCCCTTAAATGATGTGTCATTCATTCTGCGCTTGCATTATTTTGCAGAAGGGAGAACCCACTTGATGCTGTTGTCTTTCATCCCAAAAACTGTGGAAAAACATTGAGCCTCCTTCCTGAAAAGAGGTGAGTGGGAGAGGAAGGGGATGACAGGTGTGAAAACAGAAGGGGGCAGTTGGTTGATTCTTTCCAGTGGCAAGTCAGTGAGCTCCTTGCTTTATCCTGTAGTGGTTTTACGCTGCCTTTTGTGAGTGTTCCACAGACATTACGCTACACCCACTAGCTGGGAAGAGCAGCAGCAAGGGGTGCTGCACACTGGGTGAGACTGGATCTCTCAAACCACCCTAGAGTTGCAGTGTTGATTCTCAAGTTAGACACTTTCAGGATCTCCAGAGTGAATTCCTGCTTCCTTGTCTTGTGCCTACTGCAGGGAAATGCATACATTGCAGACAGGGTGTCCAGTGCAGGACTTTGGCTTTTGTGGACCTGAAGTATGCTTTTGTTCTCACCCAGCCAGTTCTGATTTCTTCCTGGATTTTTTGGCATCACTTCCTTGTGGATTTTGAATTACCTGCCCTTTCATAGAGGTTATTGGAATCTTTTGTCTGAGGTAGCTGAGTGAAATGACCCAGATTAAGGTAGCTATTAGATTTTTTTTCTATGTTAAAGTGAAAGAAATAAACCAGCTGTAGTAGAAACATGGACTTGTGCTTCTGCACATTTGGATGGCAGGAAAATCATGTCTGGTCTAGGATCCAGGTTACCGAGAGGGGGAAATAGAGGGGCAGGTACAGATCTCTTCAGTCTCGTGACCAGTGATAGAACTTGAGCAAATGGCTGGAGCTATGTCAGGGGAAGTTTAGGCTGGATATGAGGAAAAGATTCTTCCCCCTGCCCGAGGGTGGTTGAGCACTGGAACACGCTTCTCAGGGAAACTGTCACAGCACCAAGCCTAAGAGAGTTCAAGAATCATTTGGACAATGCTCTCAGGCACATAGTGGGATTGTTGGGGTGTCCTGTGTAGGGTGAGGAGCTGGAACATTATTGATGATCCTGATGGCCCCCTTCCAAATCAACATATTCTATGATTCTGTGATTCTGTGAAGAGAAGTAAACACCTTACATCTTGAGAAGGGAAATGCTCACTGCCTAGACTGGCAGTTTTCTGTGGTTTCCAATTAGGCACTCAAAGGTCCTCTGTTTACTACATCTATGTCCCTGATGAAGTCTATCTGTTTTAGTCACTTCAGTTGTCTGACTTTGTCTGCTTCATTTTGGGACAGCCAAGTCTTTTTTTCTGTTATAAATATTGTGGCCTTTAAATGAGGTTTATCAGTCCTTGACAGTGGCTGGGACTGCTCTCCAGAAGCATATCCTGTATATCATCTCCTTGAGAGTGGCTTCAGCCAGGCTTTATGCTAAATTTCACAGAGTGGTTTTCTTTTTTCTAAGGAGATATAAATCTGGTTCTTAGATCTTCACTTTGACATATATGTAAAAAAAAAGTTACCATTTGTTTCCTTGAAAGTTCTGTCATACTTCTGTCTGGAGGTGTTATGAGTATGCTTGATTTCACTGATTCTACTTTTCCCTACAGTGTGATTGGAACCAGTTCACTTCGGAGAGCAGCTCAGCTCAAAAAGAAGTTCCCTCAGTTGCAGTTCAGGGATATTGTATCCTTTCCTGGCAAAACGTGGGAGCTGGGTGAAGCTGCAGAGGGGAAAATATAACTTGATGCAAAGTCTACATTCAAGGCTGATTTGCACCAGCTGACCTAGCACAAACTATTTCCTCAAAGGCTGCCTGCCCCCTGCTACCCTGTTCAGAGGGTAGGGGTAGCACTGTAGCCATTCTGTCCTCTGCTTTCTCAGGAGGCTGTGAACCAGGGGGCTAGCTGTGACCTTGCTGGGGTTCAGGATGCATTGGATTGTGTGCTATGCAGTGTTTGAGGAATGGTGCCTCCCCTGTGTTTTTTGAAGGTGTGTGACCAAATGCCAGTGGGTTCCCAGTAACCCTGGATGTAATTTGGACCACTAGTGCCAATGTGGGTGGCTGAACTACTGAGAGAAGGCATTGTTACTTCGGTCCTATGAGCCAAGTTTTTTGGAGTGCAGAAGGAGCTGGGTATTAATACTGAAATGACGTGCAGAGTCAGCACTTGAATTAATATTCCATAATGCTTGGCAAAACTCTATTTAAAGAAAAAATTGTCCATATTTAACACTTCTTTCAGGATGGTACTGATGTTCTCATTTGAAGGCTATTGGATTCTGTGCAGTCTGTAAATGCTCAAGTGGCTGTAGGACTGCTTGCCTGATTGTTTCTATGCTTGCTTAACCACTTCTACAGAGAGGGAACTTAAATACCCGCCTAAAAAAGCTAGATGAGAAGGAAGACTTCAGTGCCATCATCTTGGCTGCTGCTGGACTGAAGAGGATGGGCTGGGAGCATCGCATTGGCCAGGTGAGGAGCAGCAAAGCAGAAAATACCATTCTCTGCTGAACCGTCAACTGCTTGTGTTTCAGACCTTATGGTTGTCCTGTCCAAGATGAGCATGCAGTCTGCTGACTCCATTGCCATGTTAGTTTGTGATTTGAGATGCTTCAGGGAGGAGTTTTGGGGTTTTTTTGGTTGGTTGCTTTTTCCTTCATACAGAAATTTATACTGTTCAGCTTTCCATGGTTCAGTAACAATTTGTGATCTGATCGTCTCCCAGCAGTTTGCAGCACTCATGTCTGGCAACTCAGCGTTGTGCAAGACTCAGTTTCTTGTGACTGGGTATTTCACAAAGTGGTATTGTTTCACTGTAGTGGTGGAAACACTGGAGCATGGGAAGGGAGAGGTGATATTTCTTTGATCTGGTATGAAATCAGTTGGTATTAGAGACAAGCATAGAATTTGGCTCTTGTTTCCTATATTCTGAACTCTGGGACTTAACTGATTTTGCTTTGTTCCAGCTCCTAGACCCTGAAGATTGTCTGTATGCTGTTGGACAGGTATGTTACAACTTTTGTACTTTAAGCCATGCTATGTATTGAAAGCCAGCAGCAGCACAATGTCTCTTGAGTGGTTAATTGTGCTGAAGACTTCTCGCTTGTTGGTTGCCAAAAAACTATTACATCTATCTGTTTTGTTGGCTGTTATGCTGTTTTAGGCACAGCTTGTTGGAAGAATGGGAGTCAGCTCTGTTACTCAGTGGCTGATTTCTATTCATAGTCGAAAAACAATAAAGGGGAAAGGTAATGCATGCACAACTAGGATGGGTGACACAGCAGGTGTGGGGCAGGCTCTCACAGGGTTGGTGTTACAACTGCACCAGGATGGTTGTGCACACCTGCTGCAACATCTTTGCCCTCTGATGCTCCATCCTTCTCCCTTATGGTGTCCTGACTCCTACAGGGTGGAGCTGAAACAGGTGTCTTGGAGCACATTTTAGGGCTCTTGTTTCTGGGCAGGCCAGTGGTTCCAGTCCGTTCTGGACACGTGGCATAGTTTACACAGGACTGCTCAGCTGGTATCAAACTTGCTAAACCAGATCCATTAGTGATTGCAAGTGACCAATCTGCACAGTCATTCTGAAACAGTGACTTTGATCATGTGTTGGTCAGGTACTGTGCAGTGGCCTGTACCCCGTGCCCCGTCATGTATCCAATTTAGAAAAGAATTGTTTTGTCACTGTTACTCATTCAGCACTTGATCTGTTTCTTGATGAAAGGTTGTAAATCTTGGATTTATCCAGCCTACTCATCCCAAAGGCACAATAGGGTGTGTGTTTCTATATATGCAGACATAACTGAGATAGGTTCTAGAATGGTTTGAGGTGGCAGCATGGCCTTTAACATTTGGCTGATTAAGTTCCAATCATCTGTTCATAGCAGCTGCTATAGGATGACTGCAGCCAGTAAAGTGTTTTGTAATTCATTTCTGTAAACATCACTCCCTTAGTGAAAAGCGTTCGAGCCTCTGAGTTCTGTTTCGTGGTCAATGCTGAGTGCACACACAGATGCATGAAGCTGAAGAATTACTTTATTATGCTGTGTGTTTCTTCTCCTAGGGTGCCTTAGCAGTGGAAGTTCGTGCCAAAGACCAAGAGATACTGAATATGGTATCTGCCCTGCATGATGCAGACACTGTGTTGTGCTGCATTGCTGAAAGAGCCTTTATGAAGTGTTTGGTAGGTCTGGTGTCCTTGCTCCTCTGCCTGCAGCAGTAAATACTGCTCTGCTAGTTGAGTTGATGCCGAAGTATGGGAAATCTGTTGCACTGTTTTAAAACTGTGAAAGAAGGATTACTTCTGAATCAAGAAGGGCCTGAAAAGTGATGGGTGGGGGTTGTGTGCAGCCTAAACTTTTCAGAGGCCTCTGCTTTGCAAGTGTTGGGTAGGAGCCTTGGTGTCAGCTTCTTTTTGTTTTAGGAAGGTGGATGTAGTGTCCCTGTTGCTGTCAGCACCCTGCTGAAGGATGGCCAGGTGAGGAGTACTTTTTTTTCTGGGATTATTTTGAAAACCTATTCCAAGCATGTGCATGTTCCCTGATCCTTCCCTGAAGACAATTTCAGCAGATGTCTTTAAAGCCAAGTAGGGTAGATAGTCTCCTGACTTGATCAGTGGGTGTGGGTACTGAAGCTGTCTCCTAGAAAATTCCCTTATAATACATACCAGATTTCCCCTCTCATCACCCTTGCTTATTTTAAGGTAGTGTTGCCTTGAGATCTGAAAGTCTTGCTTCTGACCCCACCAAATCTGTTTTTAGACAATGGATTAGGGAGGTGGGAAACTAGAAAAAAAGTCCATCCTTTTCCTTGGGAAGTTGCGTCTTCCTTAACAGGAATTTCTTCTCTTTTGCTTTGTGTTGTACTGCTATTCTTGCTGATCCCACTGCATGAGAAAAGCCTTCCCCTCCAGACTTAGCTTTGTATGCTGGTGGGTTTTTTTTTTAAAGAGAAGTAGTTGGCTGTTTGTTAATATGGTATTAATCCATTCTGTCTGTTTTTCCAAGTTGTACTTGACAGGAGCAGTCTACAGCTTGGATGGATCTGATAGCCTGAAGGAGACCATGCAGACCAGTGTCAACTACCCCAATCAGGTACATGCCCTGCAGCGACTTCAAAATTCAAACCTGAAGCTGAATGACAAAACCCTGACCTTTAGAAATAGATGACTTTTGGTCTGGTTCCTTGAAAGTTGTAACAGCACCCTGTTCTTGAGGCTCCTTGTACCAGATTTTACCCTGTTTTGTGGATATCCGAAACTGTTCTTTCCCTGCTCCTCCCCGCTGCCTTACCTAGGTGTTTGTGTCTGCAGAATGAAGATGGACCAAACGATGATGTGCAGCACGTTGGCATCACAGCCAAGAATGTCCCTAGCCAGGCCCAGGAAGCTGCAGAAAACCTGGGTGTTGAACTGGCTAATTTACTTCTGAGCAAGGGAGCAAAGCACATCCTTAGCGTGGCAAGGCAGCTCAACGACACACGCTGAACTCGGTGTGGCCAGGAGTGCTACAACACCAGCTACAAGACTGCAGCTATGCCATCATTCTCCAGAAAATGGGATTTATTTAAACACTCACACCAGTCTTGCCTGACATTTGGGTGCAAAAACCTGAAATAATAAGCTAACTAACTTGAGTAGTTTGTGCTGTTCAGGGTTTTCATCCCCCTCCACATTTCTCTAAATTGCCAAGTGTCCCTTTGAAGTATTTTCAACAATTTTTGTAGCTAGGAAGTTAAAAGCAAAAATTAAAAATAAAAGTCTGTAAGCGTTCTATTCCATTTAGGAACTCAGTGCTCATTACAGATTATAATTGGAAACACAACTGTGCTGGTACTAAAATGCTGTACTGTGCTGAGAGTGCCTTATTTGGGCCGGTTCACTCACTGGACCACTGAAGTCTCCCATCAGGTTGATGATACCATGTTCCTTTTAGTTAAGTAGCACAGATACCACTTTCACCCTTGGTCTCAGTTAAGGTAAATTAAGTTTGCAGTTATCAGGTAGATGCAGATTTGCCAATTTGTCAGGATTAAAGGAGGGTGTGAACAGCCTTAGAGTGCTTGTCCACAAGGGTAATGTGAACCAGTTCATCTCCCACTAGCCAGTGAATGGGGAGCTGAAGCAGAAGTCCAAATTTGGGCTATTGTGCTTTTCTTTATAACAGCTCCTTCCTTTTACTTTGATTTCTTGCACTCACTACTGCCTCGCCATCCTCCCAGCGAGCCTTGTGTGTTACAGTACCTTGTAGAAATACTGAAATGGCACCCTCTTGGGGTCCTGTTTTGTAAACGAAGCGCTGTTTATTCTCTATGCAACGCCCACTGCAGGGAAGAAAGGTAAATACAAGCAAATTACCAGCCCTTACAGAGCAGCTCGTGTTCGGTGTCTGACAGGCCTCGGGCCGATTCCCGCTTGTCCCTCGCAGCCGGCCCGATCTCCCCTTCCCTCCCCTCCCCTCTGCGGATTACAGCTCTCCCCGTGAGCAATGGGGTGGCCCTGAAAAGGGCCTTTGTGTGGCGCCGGAGGGGCGGCCGGCCTAGTACTCCTGTGACTGCTGCCCGCTGCCCTTCTTGCCGGCCTTGGCGGGGCTCGCGCCGCCGCCGCTCGTCTTCTTGGGCAGCAGCACGGCCTGGATGTTGGGCAGGACGCCGCCCTGCGCGATGGTGACGCCGCCCAGCAGCTTGTTGAGCTCCTCGTCGTTGCGCACCGCCAGCTGCAGGTGACGGGGGATGATCCGCGTCTTCTTGTTGTCCCGGGCCGCGTTGCCCGCCAGCTCCAGGATCTCGGCCGTCAGGTATTCGAGCACGGCCGCTAGGTACACGGGCGCGCCAGCCCCCACCCGCTCCGCGTAGTGCCCACGCCGCAGCAACCGGTGAACGCGCCCGACCGGGAACTGCAGCCCAGCCCGGGACGAACGAGACTTGGCCTTAGCGCGGGCCTTACCGCCGCTCTTGCCACGGCCGGACATGGCGCCTGGCTCGACTACACAGCCGCTCTTCTCCGGCCGCTCCGGCCAACTGAGGCGGGACCGGCTCGCCGGGGCCTTTTATAACCTCCCGCCAAGTAGGACTCAGCTCATTGGACAGCGACACCGCACCTCGCT
This sequence comes from Empidonax traillii, assembly GCF_003031625.1. Classification (NCBI taxonomy): domain Eukaryota; kingdom Metazoa; phylum Chordata; class Aves; order Passeriformes; family Tyrannidae; genus Empidonax; species Empidonax traillii. Next base: position 1,218,789 of record NW_020955280.1, read on the forward strand.
ATTGGCGCGTCTGCGGAAGAAGCTTTTTGCTGACTGGTCGTTTTTAGGACACCACAGCGTTTTCCCTGAGTGTATTGGCGGCGGGCACCAGCCAATCAGCGAGCGCGGCGCCAAATTTAAACCTCACAGAGGCCGTTGGGGGCCTTGCGGCGCCTCCCTGGCGGAGAGACTGGCGGGACTAGTGGCCGGTCCCGCGGAGCCCCTCGTGCTGCCCGTCCGGTGCTCCGGATAGCAGCGGGTAAAGCTGCAAGGTCAGGTCTGTGCGAGGAGCTTTGGCGCTGCCACCTCTCAGGTTATTAAGGAATGGAACCAAAGGGGCGGAGGGGTGACGGCAGATGGGGTACGTGATGGCCGAAATAGCACAATGGTGCCCGTCCTGGGCTGCTCTCAGAGTTTTTTAAGGACTGGAGTCAGCCTCTGGGCCTGGGCCTTGGTCTTGGCCTGGCTTCCGTCCAGAGTGAGGCAGGAGGGCTCTTGGGATGCCTGCAGGCCAACAGGTGTCCTCATTCATATGGGGGAAGAGCATTTGGGAACGAAAACCTACCATGAGATCCTTTTAGGGGATTGTGAGAATGTGTGAGATATAGTATGGGTATATCAAAGGAAGCACCAAAGGTGGGGAAGTTATAAAAGCGGACTGGGAGGAAAAAAATATGGGAGCATTGAAAAAGTGTGAAAAAAGTGGCCATGTCTTAATACGTTGCTGATCAGTAATAATTATCTCTGCAGCCTTGTCTCACTAAGCTCCATTTCTAGTTTTTTTTTCCTAGGGTGAGGGGACTGTCAACCCTGTATGTTTATGTATGTCTGGAAGTCTTAAGTACCAGCCGCTGGCATCAGGCCCTAGGTCAAAGGGGCCAGTGTGTATGTAGTTCCAGCAAATAGGAAGAC
>NW_020955280.1:1219724-1245665 GCF_003031625.1 Empidonax traillii
AATGCTTACCGGAGGTAGGGCTAAGCCAGCTTACTGGAAAAAATGGGGTGGCTGTCTGGGCTTTGCCTACTGGATCAGAGCAGAGAGATTAATTTCTCTCCCTATGCCCTCATGCCATGAAATCCAGCAGCACATTTTTGGACAGAACGAATGTTTAAGGCCAGGTACTGAAGGGTTTTGTAATGTTTGTGTGCGTGTGTACGTGTTTATGAATATACTCTACTAGTAGACTTATAAACTGGAGAAGAAGAAGAGGATTTGGCACTTGTGCCATCCACGCTTGAGTGCTGTGTGTTGTTTCTGTTGCTCAGTGCCACTGGACATACGTGTTTTTGCATACTGGAAAAACATCCCAAATCTTGCTACTGGCTGGACATGGGTGTGCGAAGGTGCAGCAGCCTTGCATCTATTAAGGTACTGGACCTGTCAACTCCTACTCAGCCACCTCAGCATTCCTGTTTTTGCTGTTGCATTATTTCATTTTTCACTGCCGTTTATCTTTAACCTGGTGCTCCGATGGCTGTACAGCCAGAAAAACAGCCTTTTTCTGTTGGGTAAGTAGCAATTCTGTCTTGAACTATGGTGCTAGATACCATTATATAGGTAATTATTTGTATTTGATGAGAAGACAATGGCAGCCTGCAGTTCCATATTAGTCTAAGGACATAGCAATCCTTACTCTGCTAGCCTGTTCCAGATGTGTCCTCTTCCATGGAGGAAGGCAGATGATGATCAGAATTAAAAGCCCATCAGCAAGGAACACTCCCAGTAGCCACAAAAAAAGAGGGAGTCAACTGCAGAAATGATCAGCCCCCTAGCAGGGTAGAAAGGTACAGGGAGGGATCATGTAACCCAGTTTCACTGCATGTCAATACTGTCGAGGCAAAGCACTGCAGGGGAAAGGGTACCGTGAGTTATTTTATTCTTGGAGCATTCTGAGTTTTGAGTATGGTTTATAACATGTCACTCTATGTCCACAAACCAAAGGACTGGAGAAGCCAGGAGCAGAATCTGGTTTACTTATTGTGCTCTACAGCGTCTCACAGAATTTAAAGTTTCTGTTTTCTCTCTTGAGAAACAGCAACATCCTTGTTGGATGTATAGAGAGTCCATCTTTCCCACTTCCCTCAAGTGCTGTCAGTAGACATTTGGGTCATTTGCTTTCCCTCTGGAAGGTGTTCCCAGTAACAGTGATGTCCAAGGAATAGTGAACCCTTTCTATCAACAGAATTGGACAAAAGCCTTTGATGCACCAAAAAACCCCAAAACAAATGGTTCAAGACTAGCCCACATGGAGCAGTTGCTTGTGTTTTGACAGGTGTTCTGAGGTTCCCAGGGGGCTGGAGTAAGATCAGTTGAATCATTTCATCAGCAACTGGAGAAAATGGACTGGCTGGTACAACTCTTTCCCCTACTCCTGAGAGTCCAGTCAGACATCATAAAACAAACGCACCAGTTGGTACCGGATGGAAAATGCAATAGTGCTGCCCAAGACCTAGGTAAAAATCAAACATACAACAGAAACATTAGTGTTGAATGGTCCACAGGCTGTAAGATTCCTCCTTTCCATATGGATTTGCTAAGCTTTCCAGCATGCCTTATTTCATTAAATAGCAACATACAGGTTAAATTTTTTAGGTATAGGAAGACAAATGGCAGAAGCCTATCCACAGACCTAATTTCTTTCTCTGAGATTATAGGTATCAGTGGGGGATTGCTGCATGTGCCTGCACACAGTCACATTCTGAGAACATGTGGATGAAATGAATGGTTGGGAATAACTCATTCCTCCTTAAGGAGCCTATATTATAATATAATATGGTTTGTAATGGAAAATACCTCATGTCAAAGCTGCAATTCAGCATCCTTACAATAAAGTGCTGTCAGGAATTCTTTGCTGTGACTGGGTTCTGTACTTTCCTGTCTTCTGGCAGTATCTGTGAGGTGTATTATCCTTGTGCTCCTAGTGGCTCCAAAATGCTCCTGCTCAGATTCCGGGGACTGCTGAGCCTTGTGCCACCCTTACACAAGTCCACCTGTCAGAGATAACTCCCAGACTCTCATCTGCTATGACTGACAAACAGGAACATGCGGAAAGGCTGTACTGGGTCAGAGTCACAAAGCACTCTGCTGTCCTCATGTTTTTCTTGCAGCCAATAATCTGTGCCTTGGGAATTTCCTCAAGCTAACCTAGGGACTTTGTTTTTATAAGCTCTCAATGAACAGGGAGGTGTGTGTGTGAATTTGCTTCCTCCTTGAGCTGTGTAAGCCTCTGATTCTCCCTAAGCTCAACTGCATTTTGTGTGAAGAGCACAATACTGTACTTCCCCCTTTCCCCTTAAAACTCTTGAGACTAACTTGGATCTGTTTCCACTGCAGAGTACATCTTTCTACCGGAGGAACCCGTTGTCTGACCTGAATGAGTAGCAACAGAAGAGTGAGATTTCGCTCCTGGGTGGGTCCAATAAGCTTTATGACAAAGTTAATAAGTGTCATATTATTGCATTCAGTGTATTCGCCATCTTCATCCATTCCACTCCTCACATCTACTACATGCAAGATCTTGACTACCTGGGGAAAGAAATATTGCACAATATTTCACCAGGTATGTTTGGTGCTCACTGGCTTGGTTTTGTTCAAGAGCCCTTTTGCTGTACCATCCCTGAAATCTGGCCTATATTCTTACTAAAAAGACAGAACAGATTTATGATGGTCCTGGGACAGTGCTATGTGTGGTTGTTCTGAAAGACTGATTATTAAAACAATGAAGTGACCATTAGGGATGGTAACAGACTAAGCAGAATATTTTCTTCTGGATTTGAGCTAGGAAGTAACTACTGAACTCAGAGGTTTTGCGTTCCCTCCCATCTTGCTCCTCTTGCATGGGACCACTGCCTCAAAATTTTGCATCGGAATTTTGAATGTTTTCTGGGTATTACCTTCAGAATGTTTGCTCCTAGGGCAGAGAGGCTCTTAGTTTTGAATTTGGAGTAGCTCATCTCCAACTTTCCTGTACCAGGGTTAAGCCTAAAAGAAACATTAAAGATTTAGCCCAGATAAAATAAGACAGAGACATCCATCCCTATGTACGCAGACTTAGATCCACAGCTGAGTAGCAGAGAAAGAAATCCAGTGGTGGAAAAAACAAGAATAACCCAACGCACTTAACAACAGACGCTGATACCTAGTCCCTCAGAGGGAGCAGAGGAGACTCCTCCTCCCCTGTACCAATATATGCATAAAGCTGTATAGTTTAAAGACTAAAATAGAAGAATCTAACATCTGCAGAGACAATACCTGACATGGCATAGTGCTGCAGAATGCTTGCTACTATGAAATCTTAGGAGATCTCAGTACAACAGCATTAAAAGCATCCTGTGTCAACTTCTCTCAATCTTGTAGTTTGGGATCATCATATTCTAATATTGTTAAAAATATTTGTCTGTATCTGAGGAGTGGGGTGGTCAGAAAAGTTCACTTTTCTGGGAAATGTCTACAGTATGATTGGACTGTAGCTGACAGAGTGAGATGGTTACCTTTTAACTAGATAACATACTTTGATGGCTTTTAAAAAGAACACCTATCACCACCTTTCTCAGCTGGTGTTGAAGATAAAAGACACAATCTGCGGTACCACTATAGGTCACTCAGGTACATTACCTTGGCAGCCGGTGACGGGGACAAGGAATGATGTGGAAGAGTTGAGGCAATGAGTAGAGGAAGTTGAGCACTTGTGGGATGAAGAAAAGCAGCATTGTTTTGCTGAAGTGCCCCAAGATCCCCACCACAGCAAAGGTCATGCCGGCAAAGTAGCAGAAGGTGTCCCCAACAAACACTCGAGATGGGTACCTGCAATCCATGGGGCAGAAAAGCAAAGGTCTGTCATGATTACTGTTTCCATGCAAATTACTTTGTATGCCCACATCACAGGTTAGGGGTCAAGAGGGATGATCTACACAGTAAAAACAACTGTATGTATTTATTCTAAGAATTGCAGAACTGGGACTCACCATCTGACTTGTAGAGAATATGGTATGAAAAGATGGCCAGTGAGGCATGCAAGGGAGTATATTCTGACTCTGAGGATTTGGGTGTGCTGGTGGGACCACAATTGCTCTAATCAAAAGAAAAGCTACCACCGCGTAAATGCTTTGTGCTCAGTTCTGGCAAGAAACCTATCTACGCTCCAGCATCCTATCTGCATATTAAGCGGTTTGTGTGTTTGAAAAGGGAGAAAGTAGAGGGAAAGGATGCTTCCAAATAAACTCTGATGTCCTTCCTCTTACCAGTTGTGGTAAAATAGGCCCAGCGTGGTAAAAAAAAAGGGAATCATGAAGTAGAGAGAAAAAATGTGATCATCTCGATAATCCCCTATAGAAGAAAGAAAAACATGTGTTTGTTTGTGATAAGACAGGGCTGGTTGATTTTTATGAGTAAGAGATATTGCAGTCTAGGATTCCTTTGCTTTTTGTACCCACAAATGTATGTTATTTTCCTTACCGTTTAATTCTACAATATTGAATACGATAATGGAAGCAGCTATCACCAGTGACTGTCCTGCTTCAATCCCGTTAATTCCAGCGAGAATGTTGATGGCGTTGGTGCAGAACACTGCCAGCATGCCCATGTACACATAGTAGAGGATACCTACAGATCAGAGCAAACCAAATGCTTTAGTACTGGCAGGCAAAGCAGGCCCTGGGCCAATTCACCAAAGCTCTCATTTCCTGCTTTGTACAACAATCCTTTACCTAATGATCTCAGTGAGTTCTGGTTGTGGTAGCTTGCAAATAGATTGTTTCTTCTCCTATGAGCTGGCCATCATGTGTACATGTACATACAGCACTGTGACTGCAGCAAACTGCTGCGCCACGGGGGCAGGCTGCAGGGTTCCGTCTCTCAGTCCTGCTGGTGTTAGCAACTAGAGGCCGTGTACACCTGTATTGCCAGAATCATGGGAATCTATTCACAACTGAATGTGTGCTGCGTTTCTGGATATTCTTTCAGCCTAATATTTAGTGGGTGGAGTTCCACCCTTTCACTGGTTACTTAACCAAATCCTTTGTCTGCTCCCTCTGCAGCACACAGTGCTTCAGGTGATCCTTTCCACCAATTGCTCACCAGCTGGATGATGGCTTCTGGTGACTCATAACTCACCCAGGTCCAAGTGCATGCCCAGCAGCATCCGGAAGGGTTTAGGCACCACAATGGTCGTGTTCCCAAAGTTGGTGAAGTAAACCATGAGCAGTGGGAGGGAAGCCATGGTAGGAAGAAGCAGCTTGTGGCGCCAGCGCAGGTTCAAAACGTCATCTGCAAAGCCCAGGAAAATCATGCAGCAGATGGCAAGGAGCGAACCGATGAGCTCCACGAACTGCAGGACAGAGAACAGGACGCCGGTCACCGGTGGCTGCTCCCGGCCTGAGCCTGCCGCGCTCGCTGCGCCAGGCAAGCCTCACCTCGTCGTGAGGAAAGGCTGAACACTGCTCCTCCACAAAGCACCTCAGGAAGGGCACGGGGATGAAGCAGAAGAGGATGATCAGGAACACGGCACCGCTGATGACGCCCTGTGCTTCGGGGCTGGAAGGAAGGCAGAGCGGGGAGTCAGCCGGGCCTGGGCTGGCCCTGCGGGGCAGCTCTGGCAAGCAGCGTTACTCACACGGGCCGCCGTGAGGCCTTGTTGAGGTCCTCTCCGAAGAGTCGCGCAGCGAGGAAGTGGTCGGTGAAGGCCGGGATCAGCGTGAGCGTGGCCGCAAAGCCCAGCAGCGACCCGCCGAGGTTGATGAGGAGGGGCACGGCGGGCAAGGCCGCCATAGCCGTGGCGGGCGCTGCCCCTGCCAAGGGCACGGAGCCGGGGACGCCTACCGCCACCTCACCGGCCGGGCGCTACAGGGGCGGTGCCGGCTGGGTGAGGCCCCCGCGGCCTATCGGGGGCGGACGCGCCAGCTTTGGCCCTGGCGTGAGCTGCTCGCCGGCTCGGGGCTTTGGTCGGACGCCGGCCGGGAGCGGGAGGGCTTCTGGCCGCGCCTGTGCCCGCCGCCGGAATCCGTGCGGCTCCTCCCTGACCCGCGCAGCAAAGCTCTGCGCCGGGAGCAGCGCTCGCCCTGGGCGGAAGGAAGGAAGGAGGCGGCGGCGGCGGGAGCGCGCGCGCGGGGCTACGGCGGGGCCACGTGCGCCCGGAGCCGTGAGTGGGGCGGCGCCGCCTCTCCTCCGCTCACGCCGGGCTGCTCGCCAGCCATGCCCTGACCTCCCGCGCCATGGGGCCGGACTTGGGCTGGGCCGCGCTGGTGCTGCTCTTCGCCGCCTCGCTGCTCACCGTGGCCGCCTGGCTGCTGCAGTACTGGCGGTCCGCGGCCCTGCGTGTGCCGCGGCGGCGCGGGGCGGCGGCGGAGGAGGCCGGGGCCCGGGCGCTGCTCGTCGCGCTGCTCGCCCTTCGGTCCCTGCGGGAGCAGTGGCAGCGGGCCTGGGTGCGAGCCCTCAACAGCCAGGCACGCCGGCACGGGGTACGGCGGGGCCCGGTCGGGGGAGGGCGGGGGGCGGCGGCGGCGAGGGGAGCGAAGCTGAGCTGAGGTGGGTCTGCCAGCCCGCCCGCCCTTTGTTCGCTGGTGCCGGAGCAGCCCCTCCCTGTCCAGAGGAGCCGTCAGGCACTGGGAGCCTTGCGGGCGGCTCGGCTCGGCCTGCGCGGACCAGGGCGTCGCTCCTGCTAGTTCCGGTACCGCGCTCGTGTAGCCCGGTTTGGGGCAGAAGCCTGGCCAGCTGTGGGGAGCCAGGCTGCTGTAGCCACTCTGAAGTTTCCACAGCAATTTCTTAAACATTTTTCTGGTATTTATTTTCTTTAATGTCCCAATATTACTTTTATACTGATGTGTAGTTTTGGCGTTCATGAAGAAGAACATACCTAGCTGATTTTCATGTGGAAATAATTGCTTATAGCTTATATTGCCTGCAAGGCAGGGGCTTAGTGCCCACAAAAAGCTGTGGTCCAAAGCGCTCCAAAGTGTGTTGTAGTCTCCTTTTTTTTTTTTCTGTCGTGTGAACGGGAAGGGGGTGCATTTCTGTTAAGTTGTATAGGAAAATATAGAGGTAAAAAAGGTTAGCATGAGGCCAACATGTTTGAAGAACGAGCAGTCAAAACCTTGAAGAAGGATGCAAACTTTTTCCGGCAAGAAAAAGGAAAAATGTCTCCCCTTTTGACAAAGTGACAAATTTTAGGCTAGATTCAGTGTGAAGTGCCCTCCCCCACCCCGCAAGGAAACACACCCTCTGTCTGCTTCCATGCCCCTATTCACAATGCCGATCGAAGTGTCAGAAGTTGCCCATACCTGATATACTGTGCTTTTCTGTCACATGCTGAATTACTCAGATTCTTACAAAAATTACCTGAATTTTTAAGTTCCAGAATTTAGAATTCACGTAAAGTCTTACTCTAGTGCCCAGATTGCCCGCTTTCTCTCTCTTTTTGTCCCTTGTGAGCAGAGGGAATCTCTGAGGGCTAGGTTTTGTTCAGGGATGCTCTCAACTCTTAATCTTGGTCTTGTATTTTTCGAGGAGAATTCTTCGTTTAGTACCATCCCTATAATATGGGCATGTGGGGAAGTCCTCAAATGAAGAAGAGGTCCCTCCATAGTGGAGATTGTAATCTAATAAACCAGGGGAGGATGGAAAAAAGGAACAAGTTGAGCAGAGGAGCTGATGTACCATATGCTGGGGGTGTGGATTTTGTTGTAGTTAACTGTTCATTTAGTTAGGGGATTTTTTGTTTTGGTGGTGGTGGTTTGGTATTTTTCTTTCTTTGGAGCAGGATTAGCATAGGGGGGAGAGAGAGGAGAAACAGAAAAACTTCTGCAATGGAGACGGGTTAACACACTTGACCTACTATCCAGAACAATTTTTCCATTCTCATTTGGGCTTATCTGTCTGAAATTAACATAGCATTTGTGACTTTGAGCGTTAAATGGAGACTTTGTTTCTTTTCTCTGTACGGACAAGCCGAGGTGGGTAGCATTGCATTGTGGTGGGATGGTTTTGTGTGCTGGCTGGATTTGTGAAAACAGACTGGAGCATCTCTGGATTCCCACATCAGAATCATTCGTTCTCTTTGAAACTATCTGGACTACTCTGACTATTGGGAACTAACAGAGTTTTCTCTTTGTAGAGTTCAGTGCAGATCACATTTGAAGAGGGTCCTCAGTTACCACCAACCGCAAATATAAGTTGTGTGACGTGCAAGGGCCAGTTAGACCACAGCATGGTAAGGCTTTGCTGTTCTGAATTGTACTGTGTGGGGTTTCTCCCTTGACTGGTGGTGTGTTCTATGGAGATTGCTGAGACTTTTGTGACAGGGATGGTGGGACCGAGGAAGTCTTGGGCAAGGTCTGTTGTAGAGTTTGGAGGCCTGTCTCCTGTTCAGAGGCTCTGGGACTATACTTCATTGAGCTCTGGGAGAGCTCGGGGAGGGGAGATGTGTCGGTGAGATGGGCTGTATGGATGTTGAGCCCAAACATCATCTCCTACAGTGGAGCAGAGATGAGAGCTACTGTCACCAATTTGTCCTTACTGCCTCATGTACAGAGTCTGAAGTGGCAGGTTCACAGTATGGAACCTGGGGAGAGTAACTTAACTGCCTCTTGCTGGGGTAGAAACTCGTCTCTTTTCCGTAGGTGCTGTGCTGCCATCTGTCAGCTGAAGCTGTGAAATTCCCTGTCTCTGTTACTCAGCAGTCCCCAGTTGCTGTTTCTGTGGACACCTATCATGTCACTTTGGCTGTGATGCAGGCTCAGGTAAAAACTGTAAGAAGTTAGACATTGGCCTTATTCTTTCATCCAGTCCCACACTGATCGAGGAAAGAGGACCAGATTTAGCGCAAATAAAGACATCACTGGGCTAGAAGAAGCAACGTGCTGTCACTAATATTTGGTGAAGTGGCAGATATTCCCCTTCGACATGCCCAGTCCTGTTTTCCGAGTCTTGTTCTGCAGATTTTGGCTATGAAACATAGCTGTAAGAAAATCCTGAGAGTTTTGAGGCATGACAGCATTCTATGATGTGTTTTTAAGTGGCTATTTAAGAAGTCCAGAAAATTCAGTTCCTCTCATGACATAATGGATAGGTAAAGGTGTGTCCTGTCCATATGTACAAGTATGGTGGTGTCCTGGTAGTCGGTGTGAAAAAGAAATCCATTGTGAGGAGTAGTTTACTTGTCAGTGTTCCTCTTATTACATTCACAAGAGCACGATACAGCTTTTATCTGTGTGTTGAATATCGGAGATGCTTCTTCCAGAACAGAAGCTGTGTGAAATCACAAAGGATGATAACTCCATAGTCACTCTCTGGCTGGATTTGATTCTCTGGAATGTGATTTTGTTCCCATCGTGATGAAGGATGAGACACTGGGCATGGTATCTTGTGTGGAGACTGCATTCATTTGCACTATAGCAAAATAAATAAATAAATAATAGTAATAAAAAAAGAATCACGGTGAGATTAGAAGTAACTCGGTGGTAGCAGAAGCCAATCCCATGCTATTGCAGGTATTGCAGTTGGAAAGTTGTTGTGGAACCCCTTTGGTCTCAGAAACCTTATTATAATTTTAATGTATATTCCAGATCATCCCAGTTTTATTTTGTGCCTGTGTTTTGTGGTAATTTAAATAGCTCCTCTCTCTGCTCAGTATTTAGTGTGCCTGCTGCCAACCTAGTTGTGTGCAGCAACTGCAGTTGCTTTTCATCTTTGAAAGTCCCCTTTCTCACATCTCATCCAATTGCTCCCCTACTCACTAGCGTTTTCTAGGTTTCCTTGTCTGCACCTGCTGAAGTCTTGGGTTGATTGTTCTTGTACAGAATTGCATGTGGTACTCTAATTGAGATCTTGCTGCTGCTTTAGGAAATGCTGGTTAGATTACCATATACCTGACTGTTGGAATACTTCAAGTACTGTATTCCCAATTCTGCTTTTCCTGTTCTATGCACCTCTTGTTGGTTACTTAACGGTAGTGAGGAAGCCAGATCTTGCTGTGGAGCAATGAGGCTTCTGCAGCTGCTTTATCCTGTAGGCCTGGGAGCACTTTTGTTCTTATGTTCTGTGTCTTACTGTTGCATTGGTGAGAGCGCCTTTCAATCACTGATTTTGAAGTGGGGCAAAAAGCACGTAATAAAACCAGAAACTGTTCCTGATTATGAGTATTTGTTCTGAGCCAGGTGGAGATCCACTTGGAGGAGAGAGAGAATGAGGGTCTCCTGGTGTCATGGACATTCAAGGACAAACCAGACTTGGACCTTTTGGTTCTTCCAAGACTTCAGCTTCCTGAGGTGAGTGGCGCATGGGGGGAGGCTGACCTTGATGGAGGAAGGGAGGGAGCAGTAGAAACAGTGTCGAGCTGGGAGAAATTCTCCTGTGGAGGGGGAAGGTTGGCAGCTTGCTGCTGTGGCCCTTTAGGGAGAGGATTCTTTCACCCTGGAATCGATACTAGCTCAGCTGTGTCAAAACAGCACATCTTCAAGAGGGCTGAAGCAGTACCAATATCTGTTGAAGGCTTTCTGTCTCTGTAGGTTCCTCCTGCTATTGTCAGATGTAGAGCTGCAAAATGAGCTGGGTTGGCACTTTTGTGTGTGTGTGAGGAGTGTGTGAGGTGGTGTTTGCTTGTTGTTGTGTTTGTTTGGGGTTTTCTTGAGAAATTAATGTGGAGAACCCATGGGTGTTAGAGGTTTAATGAGCTGAATGTGGGTGTGCTTGCTCTTCTGTGATTCAGATAGGTTGGTTGATTTGTTTGTTTTATTGACACCTTTATTCCAAGTAGAAGTAGGAATGTGTCAGTTTTCCCAGTAGTGCAATAGTGCCATTTTGTGAGGTAGTGAGGATGTGACAAACTATAAGAGTTGTATTGTAAAAATTTACAACGGGTAGACTACAGATGTAGAGCCCTAGTTTGTCTCATTTAGAAAGCTTGCATTTGCATGCAGCTACTACACGGAAGCTCACTGGGGAGAGTGACTATGGGATACAGAAAGAGTATCTGGGAGGTTATTACTAGGAGAAAGACTGTGTAATACCATAGAGGCTTGGGAGGCAGTTGTAGTTGTAAAAGGAGAAAATGTGTTGGTATTTTATGACTTTCCTGCATTTCCTCTTGATTTGTGGAGAGAAGGATGAAGGGAGAGTGGATCTGTCCACGATAAGGGATCTGATCGAGGATACCATTGTCAGCACACAACCAGCCATGACCGTGAACCTGATGGCTTGCACCGCTGGAGCCAGTGCGGTAAGGCACTCTCCTCCTGTCATCCTTGTGCCTCAAACTCAGGCCCCAGGACACTTCCGAGGGCTGAGGTTCAGGCAGAAATCCAAGGGTTGAGTCTCACTTCTGGGCGACAGCTGAATCCTGACCCGCACTGTCATAGGAGTTGGGGTTCTGCAACATAGGGCATAGGGATAATTAGAAACTGCTTCAAAGGGCAACTCTGTGCCTTGTTTCTTGAGTGCTGATTGTTGGTCGTGTTGTTTTGGAGCCAGACCGCCTGAGACTCGTCTCTGTTTTGGCAGTCTCCCTTGCCCTGAACACCAAGGCTCTGTCCAGGGTAGCCTTTGCAGACATGGAATGGTCCATGGTTTGTCATTGTCAGTTGACTGTCTGGCAGCCAGCAAGCTTGTTCTTGCTTGTCTCCTTTTCTGTCTGCTTTAAACTTCCCACCTGACATAACACGAGGGCCCACCGGAGCTTGATAGCTTGGGAAACCTGCAGCATTTCTGGATGGCTTTGTGGGTGTTCCTGTGTTGGTGTGAGGAGCTACTTAGTAGATACGAGGACCAACGTCATGCATCTTGCTGCTGTCTGCTGACGAGTGAACGATAAAGGCATCGGTCTCGCTCTCGTCATTCCTCAGGTACCCAGCAATAAGTTGACTCGAGAGTCCCCGTCCGGAGTAGCAGCAGCCCCTCTGGGTTCTAAGCTGTTGCTCCGGAATCTTCGAGTGCTGAACTTGGGCTGCCAGGGGAAGGGAGGTAAGCGTGAAAACATTGCTGATCCACAGGGGCAAGTGCGCAGGTGGTGAGATTGGAGTGAGTGGATGTTTTGGGTGGGTTTGAATGGAAAAGAGGGGCGTGTGTCTGCTGAACCAGTGCCTCACGCTGACGAGTGCATGCATGCCCTCTGTCCCTCTGTTGCAGGAGTTGGGGAGATATGCTGTGTAGCAGAGCTAGACAGCCCCCCGCAGCAGAAGTGGACAAGGCCGATGACAGCTGGCAGTGCCAGTGCTGCAGGAGAGATGGAGTGGAACGAGGAGCTCTTTCTGTAAGTGTCTGTCCTGCTTCCAGACTGGCACAGTCTCTGAGTGTCATTCCCACACTGCAATAACAGTTGCGGTTGGTGCAGAGGTGGAGTCTGGCATCAGAAGGCAATGTCTGTTTGTGCTGCTCCTGTGCTGATGTTGCTGCTTCCAGCAAGTGGCCCCAGCCTGCGTGTACATATTTCCAGCTATTGTGGACACTCTTGTGTTTTAACTGGGTGGGCTGAAGAGCTGATTGTGGGAACAGCAGGCACAGGAGGGCTGTAACGTAACTCTCAGCGTTCCAGACAGATTGCCCTCTCAACTTCCTTTGGCAGCCTACACAGCCCTGCAGGGGACACAAAACAGAGTTCTCTTCTGTGTAGTTTCTGCCCTACACATGTCCTCCAAAGCAGTGCACGCATACTGGAGCTTTGGAGAAGGTGATGAGGCATGTGAGATTTGAGGGAGAGAAGATACAGAATGGAGTTGTTTGCTCCGTGGCCACTTTGGAAACAGTGCCTAACAGCAGCCCGTCTTTTTCTGTTTCAACAGGGAGTTGGGGCCTAAAAGCAAAGAGCTGAAACTACAGGTGCTGGGGAATAGCAACGGAGTGGGAAGTGAGTATGGGCAACCATAAGATGGGTTGTAAGATGGGGAGACAAAAATGCCTAAGGGACTTACTGTGCTTTAAGCTTGTGGTAGTGCTGTGTCGGTACGATGTGCGATGAACTCTGCAAAGGATTTTTCGTAATCCAGCTTTATGTGAGCATCTGTCTGCGTGAAGTAACTCAGTTCTGGTTTTCTTACCAAGATGGTCTGAGTCTGACTTGAACTAGGAGATTCCTGTGGCCTGCCCGTCTCCGCTCTGAAGCAGTTAGAGGCATGTCCCGTGTATCAGAAGAACTTTGCAGAAGGCTCTTAACTCTGTTCATTTGTACTCAGGGACCAACTGTAGCATCTATTTTTGATGGAGGCCACACAATGACCACCTTTTTAAGGGAGTTGATTTCTGGATTGTTAAAGAGGAGCGGTGGAGTGCTGCCTGCCTTTTCTCCCTCTTGAACCTGGGAGCTAGCAATGTTGTGGGGATCTGCTTTATTGACCCGTGGGGCTGCTTCCCAAGAGCAGGGAGATGCCTGGGAGATATCTGAGGTGCTAAGGTCATTTTGTGTTTCATTTTCTTGTTCCTTCTTGCAGATGTGCTGCTGGCATATGCCACACTTTTGATTGATTCTTTGGGCAAACGACCATCTGGAAGACACGTCTGCTCACTGGCCCCAGGAGCTGGGCAGTCACTGACAGCTGAAGCTACCATTACACTGGAGGTGAGCTCACAACTCCACAAGCTCTGCACTAATGTATGCTCTGAAAGTGTTCATGATGTGAGCCTCTAGCTGGAGACAAGCATATTTGGGGCTGAACTCGGCCCAGGGAGCTGGCAAACCCTTATGCCAAGGAGGGATGTTGCCTGACCCTCAGTTCCTGAGCGTCCCTCTTGAATTGACACTGTAGTGGGGATGGCTCTTCAGTACCCGGAGCCCTAGCTTTTGTTGCCCAGATATGCCTGCCTTTCTATCTGGGGAAACAGAGCCTCTCTGAGCAGTGCTTTACTCTTTATAGCTGCTATTCCAGGAGTCTCCCACCTCTTTGAATGCTCAGCACACTGCGTCTCTGCGAACCAGCATCACCCCTACTAAGAAGGTGGAGATGGACCGGACCATCATGCCCGATGGCACCATTGTGACTACTGTCACCACGATTCAGTCCCGGCCCAAGGCAGACTGCAAACTGGGTGAGGCTGCCTGCAGCAGGTATATTGTGCAGGTGGCTGCTACGGCAGCACAGTCTTAGGAACGATGCTCCTGAGGCAGCTCATGCAGGTAGTAGCAAAACTGTTTTGCCATCACGTGTGGTTACTGCAGGCTGACTCCTTACGCGTTGCTTTTGGCTTGTGGGTCAGAACACGGGCATCCTTGCTGTTCCCTGTGCGTCTTGTGGCTGGCTGGAAACTTGTGCATATCCCTAGGGGAGGGAATTGATGCAGCCCTGTGTTTGCAGGGAGATGAGGAAGGAATTAGCCTCTCTCACACCCTTTGATGGTCAAAGTCTAACGCATATGCTGTCACATAAACCTCCGTGTGATGTTGGGCTGAGTGTTTAGCCACTCTTCTTCTGTTTCCTTCACTGCTGAAGAAGTTATGCTGTATGTAGTGAATGTGGAGCTGAAAGTGTCTTGACCTTACTTACTAGGGGTAGCTGCTACTTGCAGTCTTGCATCCTGATGAATGTGGTGCTGGATATTCTATGAGATGAGGCTGGGAAATGGCATGAATGAGGTCCTGTGAGTAGCTGCTTCACAGGATTGTGGCCCAGAAAGCCACCTGTATCGTGGGCTGCATCAAAAGCAGCATGGCTAGCAGGTCAAGGAAGGTGATTCTCCCCCTCTACTCTGCTCTTGTAAGATTTCACCTGGAGTATTGTGTCCAGCTCTAGGGCCCCCTCCGTATAAAAGATATGGACTTGATGGAGTGAGTCCAGAGGAGGGCCACTAAGTTGGTCACAGGCCTGGAACACCTCCCCGATGAAGACAGGCTGAGAAAGTTTGGGCTGTTCAATCTGGAGAAGAGAATAATGGCTCCAGGGAGACGTTATAGCAAGCAGCCTTCCAGTACCTAAAGGGGGCTGAAGAGGGACTCTTTACAGTGTTAAGATGAGGGGGAATGGATTAAAGCTGAAGGAGGGTAGATTTATATTAGCTATTAGGAAGAAAGCTTTGCTTGTTAGAGTGGTGAGGCACTGACACAGGTTGCCCAGAGACACTGTAGCTGCCCATCCCTGGGAGTGCTCAAGGCCAGGCTGGATGGGACTCTGAGCAACCTGGTCTAGTGGAAACGGGGTTGGAATGAGATGATCCTTAAGGTCCCTTCCAACCCAAACCATTCTGTGGTTCTATGGTTTTCTCAATAGGCTTCTTACTGCTTCTGTGCCGCAACACCTTACAGAGCCAGCCTTGCAGGATCTCCACACGCTCGATGGAGGCTTTTTGGGGTTGTGTGGAGGGACCACAATACAGTAGCATAGTTGCCTAAGCTTGCCACTTACTGGTATCTGTGTCTCTTTTGCCATGAAGATTCACCATCGAGGTCGCCTTCTAAGGTGGAAGTGACTGAAAAGAAGACAACTGTGCTTTTGGAGACTGGCTGTCCTCCTGGCCCCTTGCCCAGCAATAGCCGTAAGTGCTTGGAAATTTGAGGCTCTTAGTGAAGTAACTGTTTTCTTTAGCGTTTCTTGGAAAGTGATAGACTGAGTGTGGTTCACTGAACATGTTTATATTTGCTGCGGCAAATATAAACACGTTATGTCCAGGTGCCTGAGTGAAGGCAGGGCCGCAGGATTGGTGGTGAGGTGGAGGCAGGTATAGGACATTCTGCTTTGGCTGTCCAGTCAGTGAATCTGAGTGTTTCCTTGCTTGACAAGAACTTTACAGGCTATCCGGACCCAAAAAACTTTGATCACCCTGCACTCTGGGCTCTGATTGTGTCTGAAACAGCACTGCAACGGCTTTGACAGTTTACAGCCAGGGCTGCCCAAACTCTTGGAAACCTTTACTGAGTGGGAGGGGTATTTTAATGATATGCCTGGTGGGAAATGCCAAAAAAAGCCAAGAGCTAGCTATACAGAGCTTCCTTTGAGTTATTTGGACAGGTCTGTAATAAATTCTGTTGTCTACCTTTGGGTGCGTGTAAGTTGCCTATTATAAGTATTGCAGTCAGCAAGCGACCTTTTGCCTGTGCTGAAAGTTTGCTACTCCAAGCATTGGTATTTTTCTTGTGTTCAGGGGATGGCCATATGCCCAATGGTTTGGATCCAGTGGCCGAGACGGCGATCAGGCAGCTAACTGAGACAAATAACAAGACTACCAAGAAGACACCAACAAAACGTAGCACACTGATCATCTCAGGAGTTTCCAAGGTCTCTGGTAGATCAGAGCTGCATTTCCAGTCTGGGAGGTTGTTTCTAGGAATGCATGCATGAAACTACCTTGTCCTGTAGGGACCAGTTTGGGAAGGTTCCAACACAGATGACTGGCTCAGCAGAAGCCTTTTGCGGCTTCCCAGTAAGCGTTAAAAGGTACCTTGCCAGTCTGCAGGGCAGCTGCCAGTGGGAGCTCACAAAGGGCATCTTCAGAAAGGGAGCCTGCTGCCATAGCTGTGTTTGATCCTCACAGAGAATATAAGGAGTTCTTGAACTTGACTGTGGGAGTGAGGGAGGTGCTGCAGAATGCTCTGTAATTGGCAGTGTTTCAGCAAAAAAATGATGATTGTGCATCGGTGACGCCTGATGATCAGAACTGGAGCATCCGTATGTAGGTGTAGATGGCAGAAGGGAGATGATTGCAATTCTTTCGGTCCTGTCTCCAAGTCTGTCTGCCTTTCTACTCCCCCTTCAGGTACCTATTGCTCAAGATGAAATGGCACTTTCTCTGGGTTATGCTGCATCCCTGGAAGCCACAGCATTTGGAGACTCTGCAGCAGAGGGCACAGCTGACCAGATGCATGATTATACCGAATCGTCACAGCCGCTGGAAGCGTCACTGTTGGGACAACGGGCCAGTCAGGAGCTGGATGAGACAACGCGATCAGACATCTCTGAAAGACCATCAGTGGAAGATGTTGAGTCTGAAACTGGCTCCACAGGAGCCCTTGAGACCAGGAGCTTGAAAGATCACAAAGGTAAGATGAACTGTTAGATGGTAGCTATCATTGGCCTGTTGTACATAAGGACGAAGTGACATCTGAGTTCCCCAGCCAAGAATGGGGTCCGCAGCCAGCTTTTGGCATGACTAAGAGCAACTTTTTACTGGAGCCTGGAAGAGCCCCTCTCTCTCCTCTGCTTTCCACTAGAGTGGTTCCAAATTCCTCTATTCGTAGGTGTACGATTCCTATAACCTTTTCAATTTCTGTGCTCTCTTAAATGGAAACCCTGTGCAGCTTGTGTACATCAGAGAACCGTTTTCTCTTTATGACCTCTACATCCACAGATCAGGTGCACGTCTGTAAACAATGATTCCTCCTCTGATCTGGCCACCTCTGGTGTGGAAATGCAGGCTGCCCAGCAATGTGGGTTGTATGGGCCTTGATGCCCTCCTTCTTTCCCTGCTAATATCAAAGCAGCTACTGCCTCTGACCTGTTGTACTGTAGGATTTCCGCACAAACTCTCTACTTTTAAATGATGGAGCAGGCCTGCCCCAACCTAGCTGCTGTTCTGGACTTTCCTCCTTTGTGGCAGTTGGGTGGATAGCACACCTTGGATTTGTCTGCTCATAGCCACAGCATTTTCATGTAGCTACCATCTTATGTAAACAAATGCAAATAACAATCTTGATTGCTCGGAATATGAGAGTAGGACAAGTTTTGGGCAGTTGTACCCTGTTACAACCAGGTGTAGTTTGAATTGTGGAGGCCCCTTGTTTTCATGTCAGTGGATAGAAAGGTGTGTAACCCAGATTCTTGAGAGACCTGGTGGGTGGAGAAGAGAGGGAAAACAGAAAGCAAACTCCCTCTTGTGAGAAATAGCGTTGTAGTGCTGTATGGCGTGCAAGTTTTAAAAATGCCTTTCTGATCCAGTTGAGACTGATGGCAATTGGTGTCTCCATCCTCTCATGCTTGTGTGGGTCATAAGGAGCCATTGGCATTATTTGCCTCCAGATTGGGCCTGTGAAACCACAGGCAATTGTTCCAGGGGCCTGATGATCAGTTAATCTGTGCGCCCTTGAGACGGGCTAGTCTGAGGGCCTTTTTCCCCTTGTGCGTTCCTCTCGGGATCTTCACATTCAGGTATTCATATTCATTTTCCATTCATGTTGATCTTAACTTTCTATTACAATTCTGCATATTTCCAGTGAGGGGAAGATGTTGTGTAAAAGGAAGTTTATGCAGAGGGAACATGTGATGGAATGCATAGTGAATCAGCTTGTTGGCATTGCAGTCTGTCATGAACAGAGACTTTGCCTTGCATTTGGGAGCTGGGATTTGCAGACTACTGGTGACTTCTACCACCTGGGGTGGAGAGGTCTTTGCTGCATATCTGAGAATGGCCAGGTGTGTTACTGTCCCTGAAACTGGCCAGGGCAGGACGCTCTCATGGTTTGTCTCCTTCCTTTCTGTCTCTGCAGTTGGCTTTCTTCGGAGTGGTACCAAGCTCATCTTCCGGAGAAGGAGCAAGCAGAAGGAAGTGGGCCTGAGCCAGTCACATGACGACTTGTCTAATGTAACTGCCAACTCTGTCACCAGGAAGAAAGCTGGTAGCTTTTCTCATCGCCTCATCAAGCGCTTCTCCTTCAGGTCTAAATCCAAACCCAAAGGTAGTGACAGCACATCAGCTGTAGAGAACTGAAGGAGGAAGAAACCCATTGGAAAGATTTCTCAGAGATCGTTTTATAGTCTCTTGTCTTCCCACTCCATGGTATCTGTGACCTGCAGTCCAGTTCTTTCCAACCTTGGCTGAGGGAAGACACCTCAGTGCTTTACACCATCTGGGGAGTGGAGGTGGCAAACCTGGGACTTAGGCTGCTTGTCTGCCTTGGCTTAGCCTTCTCTGATTGTTGTACCCCACTGTGCTCTCCCAGAAAATCCAGGTGTCATGCTAATCCCCCTGGGGGTCCCAGGAGCTGCAGAAGTGACTGCACCTGTATAGCCATCTGGCATCATGGTGCCTCTTGGAAATGGGAGGCAGGTCTCTCAAGTGGCAACCTTCAGAGCTGCAGATCAAGAAACTACTGGGTGAGCTACATGACTGAGAAGTGTGGGATGTAGCCTCGCTCAGCTCTTTTAGCGAGAGAGAATGATGCAGTTGATGATGATCTAAACGCTCTTATTGCTTGTCCTTGGTGCAGAGGCTGTAACCTGAGGTGTGCTGGGGGCCATGCATTCCTGGGCTGTGAGCTGGCAGGAGAACAAGCTGCGGTTCTCCATGTGGGAACTGTCCTTGGAACAACCAGTTTGGACAGCACTGAGAGACCCCTGCTTTCTGTGCTATGCTGGTGAAGGAAGGAGTCTCTAAGAAGAAGGAAGTTTAAACCACTGCACAAGTTCTTTGGCCCTTGCAAGAATGCCTGGTCAGTGCCGTCAGTTCTGCCACCCTGTGCATTCACCCTGTGATGCAGCCCTCCTTCCACAGCCCTGTTGTTGAACGGCGAAGGGGCCGTGCTGCATGTATGCACCAGCTGTCCCATGAGCAGATCCCTTACCCTTGGGGGTGGTTGGGGATGCTGCCGAAGGGGTGCCAGCCTGTCTTCTGGACCTGTGGAGGGCCCAGCCTCGTGCACTCTCGTGGTTTTCATGCCGAGGACTGGCACCATGCTTGGAATGGATGGCAAGGAACATGGCAAGGAATGTGGTGAAAGGGCAGTCTAATGGGGAGCCTGAAAACACATAGTAAAAAGAGACAAGAGTTTACGTTTTCACTGATGAAAGAGTTTCCTGTAACAGAAGGAACCTTTCTTGATTTCCTTTCTTCTAGCAAACCTAATCCACTGCTTTCAAACAGAGGGGGCATTTCTGCAGTGGTGTTTGCAGAGAGAGGGGCATGCAGGGGAAAATCGACTCCTTTTGTGGGAGAAGACTGCCCTTCTAGATGAGCGGTTGACTGGTCTCCTGACCCGTGCACATTGTGAATATAATGTCCCCAGAGGCTCCCTTTGAAGAGCATAACAATGCTCTTTGGAGAAACACCCATGCCACTGTCAGCATGCCTAGTTTCAGTGGAAGCTCCTGTTCTCCTGTGGCTTATAAGGTTAAGGAAGTGGAACAGAGGGGTGGAAACGACTCACGGAAGAACTGTTGCCTAGACCTGACTCCATTCGCCAGCTCTGCTCCCCTGTTTCAGTACCTCCTGAGGTGATGGCTATTGCCCTGCCTAAGGCAGGATGCTACCAACTGAAAAAACAGTTCTCTTGATGGCGTGCATAAAATGGGTTGTCTTCTTTGGAAGAACAAATCCTTACTTATACTGCTGCTGTGTGCCATTTCCAAAGACTGGAACGTCTCTGGATATTGCACTGCAAAAGAATTTACAGGCGGGAGCCTCAGGGTATCTCTTGAGTATTTGTGCCGATAGGGAAGGCCAGAGTCACCTAGGGACTCCTTGTTTTTCCTACTGATTCCCCATGTGATTGGGCATGTGTGAAAAATAAGATTGGTCCAGCTGGCTGACCAGGAACCTCTTCATTTGGTTTGGTGCCGGAGTCTTTGTCATCCTCAAGCTCTGCCATGTCTTCTATCTTTAGTTTCTTTCCTTGTCCACGTGGTACTGTGGCTTTGTTTGCAGTCCCATGCACTAGGGATGTTGGAGAAATCTCTGTTTCTCGCTGAAGATCATTTTCCTTGAAGCAAGTAACCAGTTCCTGCTCTGATGGAACCTGGCAATCCGTGGCTCTCGTGTATGGATCCAGCCACCAGTTGGATGTGGCCTGCCTTTGCTGGATTGGTGTCACACATGGTGCTGTCCTTCCCCAGCACGCCCTTTCTGCCAGAGTCCCAGGGTTTGGTTCCAGTTTGGCATTCTCTCTTGCACCTTCCCCTCTGTGAGTTGTAGCAATGGCAGTATTTGATGCTTGATTTTTGGTTTTTATTTATTTTTTTTAATACTCTGTCAGGGTTGCTTTGGGTGAAGAGTGCTGGCTGAACCCAGACAAGAGTGCTTCTCTAGTGGGATGGCTGGGAAGCCTTGCAGTGGAAACACTGGTTTGAGCAGAAGGGAACTTTTAGAAGAGCCAGCAGCTCATCAGTTGTGGGGTAATCACAGGACTTGCCATGAGTCTGATTTTATAGTCCTGTGTTCTTTTCTTTAAACTTCAAGAGCAACTCAAGCCCTTGTGATGAGGAGCAGCTGGAGGGTCATTGGGCTTCTGAATCAGGGATCTGGGGCTCATGTACACAAGGAGGGCTGTGAGGGCTGGCCAGTGTTGTCCTTGTCCCTGTGGACTGGAGGCAGAAAATGTGAGATGTCTGACAAACATGTGCCCAGAGTCTTGACCAGCATGTTTTGGTCTGATTTGGAGGAAGAAGTGATAGGAAGGGAGTAAAACTGAAACTCAGGTTCCTTACTGGCCTTGGGGACCTTTCTAGCTGGTCCTCATTTAAATTCCCATTTAAATGGGAATTCCTGCCATGTGTCTATGGGCTGTCCTGTATTTCTTCCTGGTTGGCTCCAGCTATGCCTCCTGATCACAGTGGAGGTACTGGTTTTGATTTTGAGCTTTGATGTGGCGAGGATTTCTGCACTGTAGTTGGCAGAATGAAGGGCAGATGGGAAGCATGATGGTAGGGGCACATCTTCCCTTGAATTTTTAGCCATTTTTTTTTATCACAGGCAGTAAATTGCACTGCAAATTTGTATCTGGTTAGACAGCTTGCAAAGGAAAGGGGTATCTTCAAGTGCTGACTGAGCACATGCCCATACATTAAGAAGTCCTGCATCATCTACTTGTGTTTCCTAGTGGAGATGTGTTTTCTGCGATTTTGTTTCTTCTCAAAGTCATACTGATAAGACTGATACTGTAACCTTTTGTATTCTTTTAAATGCTCCTGGTAAGTGCAGATTGTTTTCCAAGGTGTTTGGCTAAAGTGCTGTTTGAGCTACAGAGGGATGAGAGAGAAAGGGCTCAGCTGTGTGTATTGGAAGTTTTTTAGTTCAATACACTCCTGATTACCACGTTGATCCTTCCTCGTCATATCTGTATATGGCTTCCTTTCTCCTTTGCAGAAATGTGTTGATCCCCTAAGAAGTAGGTGCTGGTTTCGTTAGTCCCTACTATGTGAGCTTCCCGAAGGTGTGAGCAGTAATGAGTCCACCTCATGGGGGAGGTATGGTTATTGGTGTGAGAAACAACTCTTCTATCCTAGTCTTCTCAGAAGGAAAGGGAAAGTCACACGGGGTTTTGCCCTCCAAAAACTGTAGGCTCCCTGGAAATTTTCCCCCATAGAACGGCTGCTTAAAGAAACCTCTTTCTTGTTTAATCCCTGCCAGTGCTTCTGGCTTTAGGACAGAAGTAGTGATATTTGAAATCTGATTTCCCTGTTTAACTTCTTCCAGATATCCATGCCCTCACCTTGGCGCTGCTGCAGGGTCTGTGGCATTTCATAATGCTGGGACCACAAAGCAACCCCAGGGAGTGGCGAGGCTGCTGTTGAATTTTGTAAGCTTGAATAATCTGCAGTTGGCAGATTGTTGTCTCAGGGTAGGCTCAATATTTGCACCTTGTGAAATTGGTCCTTGACCAAATATGTGATGGAGGAGGAGGAGCAGAGCAGTGGCATGAATGCATGGTGGGTTCTGAAGTTCAACCTGCTTGTGGGGGCCTGTATTCCAAATGCTATGTTTCACTGTCAGCTACATAAGCACGAACAGTGGCCGGTAAATGAAGCCAAAGTAGCCATTTTGGGTTTTTTTGTTTGTGACGGGTTTGTTGTTTGGTTGGTTGTTGTTTGGTTGGTGGTTTTTTTTGTTGTTATTTTTTTTTTGGTTTGGTTTTGTTGAGAGTTTTGGGTTTGGGGTTGTTTTTTTGGTTTGTTGTTGTTGTTGTTGTTGTTGTTGTTTTTTTCCAAATTTTGGCTGAACAGAATTACTAGAACTTACCTATGTTGTGTATTTTTACTGCTCTGAAGAAAATAGATTTGCAAGTATGCTTGTAAGTGTATTTCTCTCTGGATGCATCCTCTCCCTATGCTTTGGTAAGGCTTTTTAAGAGTCTCCTCATCAAAAAAAAGCCCTCGGTGTTGGCCTGTTAGGGGTATGTTTGAGTCAGGCACAGGAAGAAATGAAGGGAACTACACAACCTCAGTGTTCTGAGGGTGCTGGAGGCTTTGCCATGATGCATGTCTGACTGAGGCCAGAGGGATTGTGGGTTTGCATGTGGTTATACAAGCACCTGTACTGGGAATGCTACAAAGGGGCAGGGAATGACAGCACTAAGTGGGAGAGTCTTCTGTGCCATTCATATTCATTTCTTGCGTGGACCTGAGCAAGTCCAACTCCTGCCCCTGCCAGCACCCTTGTGTTGTTTATGTAGCTGAGGACAGGTTTTTAGGTAGATTGGCTGAAGTAAGGAAAAGCAAGGGAAGACTATTCAGGTGGAGAACTGGTTCACTTTAGGGGAACATAATGAGAAGTTCTTCAAACCATGAGAGAGCAACATGGGCATGTGCTGGGTTTAGACTAGAACTGGGCACGTGGCAAAGTTTAATCTTAAAAATGTTTTTGTTACGTTTTTTTGTCTCTAGTAGTGCAGTTTCCTTCCGTCAATGGCTTCTCTTGGCTCATTGCTTGCTATACCTACAGAGAGGTAATTTCTGGGTACCTGGGGAATGTTAGGAGGCTGCTGTTTGTGTTGTTTTGGTCTTTTGCATTGTTCTCTCCACATTACCTCCCGCACTGCAAGGTCATGGTGTCTCATGGTAGAGTAACAATCCCAGTGGTGGTCAAACTTCTAGCAAAGGTCTTTGTGTACTTGTGATATTGCAGCTCCTCCTTACAGGCATGACTGCTCCATACCACATTTTCTTGCTTGTAAGGTACTGGACCAAATACCCACATGAAATTTGAATTAGTGCCCCTCCTTGTGTGTACTCTTTTGTACTTTGATGCCTTCTCTCTGGGTGGATTATTTTAACCCCAGGTTGTTTGAGGGAAAAGAATTGGAACTGCATAGCTATTTAAGAGAGGAGAGTAAAACTACTTATGACTAAATGAAGTTCTTGCACCTTTGTAAATTTTGAAGAAGTCTATTGCTGTGTAATGGCTGAATCTGTTAACTTATTAAACCATATGAAAATCAAAACCTGGCCTTGAGTCTGACTTCATACCTGTCAGAGTGCTGTGAGTTGCCCTGATTCACCTAAAAGACTAGATTATAGGAAGGGAAATATTAAAACAAGTTAATCACTTATAGTTAGTTGTCCTAAATAAACAAACCACACAACCTATGACAACAAACCACTTTTTGGTGGACAATAGTTAGTGTACTCAATACTGCAGCTTCATAAAAAACTTCCTACAAAATAAGAAAACAGCTGATGAACACAGGAGAGTACCAGTACTGTAATAAGAAGTAAAGCTTTTGCTGTTGATTGTAACACGATTTACATGTAATTCCCCACAGCAGAGGCTTCATCCTTGAAGGGCCAGCAGGCTCACAAAATAGCAGGTGTCCCTGCAGAAGGCAACATTGACCTTCATGTGAAACATGAGAGATTCGAGTGTGAGCCACCTGCATTTTTTATGTAAAAGTTCCCACTTTTTTGTTTCTGATGGTCAGCAGTGAAGTGATTGCCATCACAATTTCTACACACGCTTCATTTTTTTTTGCTATTTTTATGGTTAGGGTAAAGGTTATTTTTATTTGGGTTAGGGTTAGGGGCATTTTAAGCTTATTTTTAGGGTTATTTTTAGAGTAGGGGTTAGGGTTAGGGGTTAGGGTTGGGGTTTGGGTTAGGGTTCAGGTTAGGATTCAGCACCAGCTCTACCAGCCTAAAAGAGACCAGGTGTACCCTTTCGACGGAGACGCCAGGTCATGTAATGGCCAGTCTTCGCGAATGAAGAACCAGGGAAGGTCTTTCCACCTTCCAGCCTGCGCATTGGATTTTTTAGGTGAGACACAGTGTGCGCGGAACTGAGCCCACCCTTTAATCCTAAGGTTCATCTGCCGGGGCCAAGCACGCTTGGACGGTGGCAGTGAGGTCCTCAGGACGTAGGTGAATTGCCTTCCAGGGCTAACGAGCTCCATCTGCCCGGGGAGTGGCCCCGACCGGGAATCGAACCCGGGTCTCTGCAGTGACAGCGCGGCCAGGTCAACGTCCCTAAAGAGAACAGGTCTACCCCCTGAAAGAGAGCAGGTCTACCCGACCGACTCGGACACCAGGTCTACCGGCCCCTGAGGGAACAGGGGCGGGGCCGCGCGGAGTGGCCGGGCCGGGCTGGGCTGGCAGAGCGGGCGGGGCCATCCCGGTGCAACCTGTCCTGCAGCCCCTCCGGCGATGTCCCTGCAGCAGCGCAAGGGGTGCGGAGAGCGCAGCAAGGTGCAGCGAGCTAGGGCGGGGCTGGGACCCGGGACAGTGTGCATAATCCCCCAAAACCCGCACCCAAATCGAGCCCAAAAGAACCCCAAAACCCAGAGCCAAACGCCGAGGGATGGCGCTGGCCCCGCCCCCCGGCTCGCGCTGGCCCCGGCCCCTGGCCGCCCGGCCCCGCCCTGCCCGTCTCCAAGAACGCCGCTGCCCCGCAGGTTCCGCCGCCGCTCCCCCTTCCCCTTGTCCCGGGAGAGCTCCCGGACGGGACGTGACCGCGGAGCTCCCGCCGCCTTTCCCCGGCCCCAGCAGCGCCCGCCGGGGCTGCGGCGGCGGCGGGAGCCGCGCGGAGGGGCCGGGCCGGGGCCTCGAGTGCTGGTTGGGCAGCGCTGCCGGGCCCGCGCAGCTGTGGCGGTTTGAGCGTGAGGGCTGAGCGGGAGGGCTGAGGGTGGGGTCGCGGCTTTTTGAGCGTGAGGGCTGGGCTGGGGCCCCTGGGCTGGGCTGGGGAGGGAGAGCGCCGTGTCCTCTGTGCTGGTGGGGGGAGAGCGCCGTGTCCTCTGTGCTGGTGGGGGGAGAGCGCCGTGTCCTCTGTGCTCGGGGGGGAGAGCGCCGTGTC
>NW_020955280.1:1246995-1249824 GCF_003031625.1 Empidonax traillii
GGGGGGACAGCGCCGTGTCCTCTGTACTCGTGGAATGGGGGAGCTGGGGCGTGTTTGGGGCCGCGCTGTGCTGGGGAGGGAGAGCGCCGTGTTCTCTGTGCTCAGGAGGGAGAGCGCCGTGTCCTCTGTGCTCGTGGAACGGGGGAGCTGGGGGGTGTTTGGCTGTGCTGGGGGAGCAGCGCTGTGTGCTCTGTGCTTGTGGAACGGGGGAGCTGAGCATGGGGCCGTGCTGGGCTGGGGGGAGAGCGCCGTGTCCTCTGTGCTCATGGAACAGGGGAGCTGGGGCGTGTTTCGCTGCCCGCTGTGCTGGGCAGAGGGGCTGGTTATGCCCGTTACCTGTCGGGAAGCCCTGGGGGAAGTCGTGGCGAGGCTGAGGGTCTGTTGCTCTCTGGGTGTCTCAAGTTTTGCTTTGGAAGCCCAAAGCCTCTCCCTGTGCAGGGCTATGAGGCTAAAGGCTGCTCTAACTCGTTTTTTTGGTGCCAACTTAATACTCTTTCCTTGTTCTGTTTTAATTTCCATCCTTCCTCGTGGTTTCCCCTGGTGCTGGCGGAGCGTGGCGAGTTGTGCTTCCTGCTGGGAGAGAGAAGGATCTTGCAAAGCTGCTCTGCGACCACAGCTGTGCCGAGCCTGGGAGTTTGTACCGGTAAGAGCAGGGCTTATACTCCCCGTGAGGAACTGGGTTTTGCTGTTGGAAGGTAGAATATGCATGTGCCTTTTAAATCCAAGGAGAGGCAGAAGCTGGGAGGGACCCTGAGCAGGTTTGGTGGCACGACAGCAGCTTCAAAAGACCTTGACTGTGGGTGAAGTGTCTAGGGAACATTACTCCTTTTTTGCAGGAAGGCAGTTTGACAGGGGGGTGCTCTATAGCCTCCGTATCCAAGTGTCAGGAAAAAAGGGTGGATGCTTTCTGAGTTGTGAGGTGTAATGAGAGCTGATACTTTTTGCAGGGGGCTGTGGCATGGAAACTATACAGAGCTGAGCCAGGGTATTGAAAGGGACTAACCCAGCGAGGTGAAGAAACAAGGAAGAAGGGAACCGAGGCAGCAGCCAAGCAGCACCAAGTTCCTCTATCAGCAGGTGAGTTGTCTTGAGGTTCCTAAGGCAGGCACTCGGGACTCTGGGGGCTCCAGACAGAGGAGACCTTGGAGGCCGTTGATGAAGCCCCTCAGAAACCTTATCAGGGTAGGTGTGTATGGTTGTAAGTGCTGTGGGAGCTGATGGCCAGGACCCCCAGTGGGCTGGGATCACTGCAGGGTGTTGTCAGCAAGGAATGCCTGGCTTCTAAAACTCACCAGCTGAGTCTTAGAGGCTTTTTTGCTGAGCTGCTTTCAGGCAGTCAAATTGGCCCCACAGCAGGGACTCTGAGCCTGCTTTCCTGGTGTGCCCAGGGATCTCTGGGCCTTCACGCCGGCACCGAGATGTTCTCGGGAAGGCCCTCAGATCCCTGGAGCAGTCTGGGACACGGGCACGATCCCCCTGCATTTTGGGAGCAGATTGGGCCCCCCTGGAGGGACAGTGCTGTTGCTGCCCCCCGGGCTCGGGGACTCGGAGGACTCTGGCGCGCGCCGAAAGGGTTCTTCGGGGAGCTCCTCCGGGTGCCCGAAGCTGGGGAGCTCAAAGCAAGGTCCCTGGAATGGATTCAGGCATTCCTGAGAGTATCAGAGGTGTAGCTGTCGGTCCTGGCCATGCAGCTCTGGAATGGACTGTAATTGGGTTATAAAAGTGGTGCTCCAGCTGCAGAAGGATTGGAATTAAGGAATGAGTGGTGATGGTACGGTTGACTGTGTTCTCTTGACTGAAATTGTGAGAGCTGCAGGAGTGCAAGGTGTGGGTTCCGGTCCCCAGCGTTTGGTTTGCACATGCCCTGGTCAGACACAGGTACAGCTTCCTCAGTCCTTAACCCACCAGAGGGAGAATTAAGGGATGGCACTGTGAAGGTGATTGGTGTGACAAGGATTAAACTGGGAAAACACTGGGTAATTCCTCAGTTTGTTTATTTGCAAGCTCCCCTAAACCTTTGCTAGGAAGAGATTGGTTGGACAAGTTGAGGCAGAAATGAACTTGGAAAATGGGGAGATGGAAATTGTAGTTGCTGAAACTAAATGTGTGAGAGCAGCAGCTCTTTTTGTACGGGAAGTAACTCCAGTCAGCAACACTGTCCCGACTGAAGTGGCAGATAGAGTTGTTCCTGTGGTGTGGACCAGTGGAAAACAGCTGTGGCCTGTGAATGGCCAGGTTAGACAGTTGTCAAACAGTAGCAGAAGTGACTCTCCAGGTAACCCAATATAAATATGAGAAGCGCAGTGGTCAAGTAAACCAGTGCATGCTGTGACTGCAGAGGCAGGGATAGGTTGGGATCTCAAAAACTGGGATGGAGATGCTTGTGATTTAACTGCTTTAGAGCGTGATTCAGAGGGTGAAGTGTTTGCTGAAGCACAGCCAATAACAGGAGGGAAAGCGGAAGGTGACCCCGATGGTTATCCCGTCAGGCCTGATGTGGTGGAGGATTTTACTCAGCCTGAACTTGCTGGTGTTATGGAGAGGTTTAAAGCGAAGGCCAGAGAGTCTGTGATCTCCTGGGCAGTTGGGCTGCATGACCTGGGAGCCTCTG
Organism: Empidonax traillii; assembly: GCF_003031625.1. Lineage (NCBI taxonomy): Eukaryota > Metazoa > Chordata > Aves > Passeriformes > Tyrannidae > Empidonax > Empidonax traillii. The sequence continues at coordinate 1,249,607 of NW_020955280.1, forward strand.
GGATCAGACTGGACCGGGCAGACAGGGAACAGTTTGTCCCATGGAGCTGGGCTGGGTTTGTTCAGGACGCCTTGGGAGGCAGGGCTGGAGAGGCTCCTTTGTTGGTTGTAGCGGTGGAAGGTTGTCCCAGGAGGGCTGGAGCCCTTCGACCTCCCGCTCCCCCCGTGAGCCCCGACGGGACCGTGCACTTGGCAATGGAGGGCCCCCCATTGCTGAGT
>NW_020955280.1:1254534-1256882 GCF_003031625.1 Empidonax traillii
TGGGCTGAGGTCACCCCTGAGCCTCTTCTTTTCCAGACTAAACAACCCCAGCTCCCTCAGCCTCTCCTCATAGGACTTGTGCTCAAGTCCCTTCACCAGCCTCGTTGCTCTTCTCTGGACCTGCTCCAGCACCTCAATATGTTTGCTGAACTGAGGGGCCCAGAGCTGAACACAATACTCAAGGTGTGGCCTCACCAGTGCTGAGTACAGGGGAAGAATCACTTCCCACATCCTGCTGGAGACACTGTTCTTGATGCAGGCCAGGATGCCATTGGCCTTCTTGGCCACCTGGGCACACTGCTGGCTCATGTTCAGCACCAATCAGCACCACCAGATCCCTTTCCACCTGGCTGCTCTCCAGCCACTCTGTGCCCGGCCTGTAGCGCTGCAGGGGGTTGTTGTGGCCGAAGTGCAGACCCGGCACTTGGCCTTGTTGAACTTCATCCCGTTGGAATCAGCCCAAGTCTCCAGACTATCCAGGTCCCTCTGCAGAGCCCTCCTGCCTTCCAGCAGATTGACATTCCCTCCTAATTTAGTGCTGTCTGCAAATTTGCTAATGATGGACTCAATCCCCTCATCTAAATCATCGATAAAGATGTTAAACAGGACTGGGCCCAGCACTGATCCCTGGGGGACACCACTGGTGACCGGCCACCAGCTGGATACAGCCCTGTCTACCAACGCTCTCTGGGCCCGGCCCTCCAGCCGGCTCTTAACCCGGTAGAGAGTGCACCTGTCCAAGCCCTGGGCTGCCAGCTTTCCCAGGAGTATATTACGGGAGACAGCATGAAAGGCTTTGCTGATGTCCAGATAGACAAATCTACAGCCTTCCCCTCGTCCACCAGGCAGGTCAGCTGATCATAAAAAGAGATCAGGTTGGTCAGACAGCATCTTGTGGTGCTCTGTATTAAATCTTGGCTTAATGTTAAACCTGGGGGCGAGGTGAGGGGGGTGTCTGAGCAGGGCCAGCGGCGGTGCCGGACGGGGCCGCCCTGGGGGTGCCTTGCACCGTGGGGTCGCAGCCACGGGACCCGACCACTGCGGTGCTGGGCAGAAAAGGCTGGAAAAGAAAGACTGGCAGTGGCTTCCCGATTCGCTTTACAGACATTTGCCACCTTCAGAGGAGGCACTAATCCCCACACAGCTGAGCAAAGGCTGCAGCAATTGCAGCAGGGTGCAGCGAGCTGGGGCAGGGCTGTGACTCAGGGGAGGGTGTGCACAGTCCCCCAAAACCCGCACTCTAACCCAGCCCAAAAGAACCCTAGAGCCCAGAGCGAAGCACCACGAGCCAGCGCAGGTCCCGTGCCCCTCCTGAGAACAGCCCCTCCCTCCTGCTCGCTACGGCAGCGTCCCCCGGATGGCGCCAGCACCTTTCCCCGGCTCGCACGGCTGCCTGTGGTTCCATGCACCCTTCTGTCCTCTCCCATGAGAGACAGCCCCAGATGTGGGCAGAGAGGATGACAAAGGAGCGGGGCAGCCCCAAATGTGGGCAGAGAGGATGACAAAGGGGTGGGACAGCCCCAGGTGTGGGCAGTGAGGATGATGAGGGGTGGGCCCTCCTGAGTCGTTATCCGGGTCACTTTTTGTAGGGAGCTTCTGCAGGGGAGCAGTCAATTCTGGGGAGTCTCTCAAGGAGTAACAGTGAGAGCATCTCGCCGGGGCAAGCACCTGAGGTACTTGGATCATCGCTCAAGGAAGGGGCCGAGGGATGAGCCGTGTGCCAGGAAGCAGCGCACGAGAACAGGTAGGGGAGTGTGAGGGTTTAGAGAAGATGGAGCTCGGACTGGAGGAAGAGCTTGGAGGTTTCTTTTATTGATATGAACATGCAAAGCAGGGAGTGAGGTGGATTATAAGCACTGTAGTTGCTCGGGCAGGGGAGCCAGGACTTAGGGGAGGGACCAGCTTTCCTGAACACCAAATGTTCCAATTAATTGCCTATCTCAGGAGCAGTCGAGAGGAGTTTCTACTTTGGGACTGGGCTACAAAGGAAGGCACCTGAAACCGCTCTGGGAAGCTTACTGCTGTAACCAGACAGTAGTTTACACTGAGTTTTTAATTACTAAACCCACTGAGTTTTGTTTTCTCTGTGCACAAAACCTGCTGGTACTTGTTAAACTCACTTTCTAAGTTATGCATTGCTTGATAAACCCTTGCCTCTTTCCCTTTTCCTAGAGGAATGATTGGTCTTGCCTTGGAAGCAAGAGAATGTCCCGGTGTGTGTGCTTCTGCCGTTGTTTCCACCAGCTTATCTTCGAGCCTTACTTGATGCTGTGTGTGATTTGTGTCAGCACTATGGGAAGGGCACAGCTTGCCCTAATATTGGCCTGTTTCCTTCTCTGTGCAAAAGG
>NW_020955281.1:0-4636 GCF_003031625.1 Empidonax traillii
TCCTCCCTTTGTTCTAGCCCCTTCTTCCCCAAACCTATATAAACCCTTGTTATCCCCTCGGGCGGGAGCGACATTCTGTTCCCAAAGGGTGCTGCAAGTCCGGGGAGCCCCCATCTTTTTTCCCTGGGATTAATAAATCATCAATAATTCATCGAACCCTTGTGTCGCTCATCTCCTTCTCCGCCCCCGGGCTGCGACAGTTTAATAAATTCTACAGGTCTGATTTGTTTACATGGCTTCACAAATACACACTCAAAGCAAGGAAGCACTGTGGTTTTATCTCAGTTTCTTCGAGTCAAGGTTTACCTATGATCCCATCTTTTTCTCTTGGAGCATTACTTGTGCTGTTTATACTAGTTAAGCCTATTTCCTTCACTCATGAAAGTAAAGTAAGTCCCATTCCCTGACTCGATTTTAACCTCTGCTTTCTAGCATTTTGCCCATACCTTTGCTCTCATTTTTGTTCAGTCCGTACTCAAAGTGCTCCTTCCTTGGCTTCATGATGTGTTCTAATCCAAGCTTCTGGGCAATAGGCAGGTATAACAATCCTAGTCTTTAAGTATGTACTAATTATATAGCTTAAAATAAAAGATAATAGATATTAACTTTGATTTGATACAAGAAAAATATATTACCGAATGTGCAAGAATATGCTGTTTCAAAAAGTGCAGTATAAATCTTATACTTGTATAAAGCAAATCATATGCTTTAATGCTTAGATTCTACAGAGATTGTGCTATAGAAATACTGAAGAGAGAAAAAATGCAGTTTTGAATAAAACATCAAAACAGTGGTGACAGGAGGGATGTGTCATTTTTGGTACTTAATGCAATGTATTTTATAGAATCAAATGTCTTTTATAAAATGCAAAAGATTTAACATGATTGATTTTAATTATTTTCCCAGCTAAGAATTCTTTCAGAATTATATGGGGTACTATCATAATTTTTCTCAGAGGATAGAACTAATTTCATTTTGTTTTGTGGGGAGACCTAGCATTTTCTGAGAATTGTTCATGGCTCTGTTCCCTTTAGAATTCTTCAGACTGAGTTTTACCAGTTTTCAGAGCAATCATATTAAGTTTTCTTCCATGTTCTCACTTCTCTCTCTGTTTTTCTTTGAGTCAAACCTGTCAACTTTCCATTGATTTTGCTTTTTTAGGCTGACAACCTGCTCTGTCTGCCACAATTAAAACTATGGGAACTTTTGTCATAGAGTTGAAAATCCCTAGATACATCATAATTTTAAAAGCCCTCAGGAGCTGCATAATAAATATAGCATGAAATATCAAATAAGAATAACTGGAAGAATCTTTTCTCCTGAAATCTAAAAAAAAAAAAAAAAAAGAGAGAGGGAGAAAGTGTGTTTGCATTTGTGTGTATATGTTTGTGGGAGCCCCTGGTGGCCTAGAGGAAAGGCACTGCACTATCACTGCAGAGACCCGGGTTCGATTCCCAGTCGGGGCCCCTCCCTGGGCAGATGGAGCTCGTTAACCCGTAAGGCAATCCATCTACGTCCTGAGGACCTCGCTGCCACCGTCCAAGCGTGCTTGGACCTGGCAGATGAACCTCAGGATTAAAGGGTGGGCTCAGTTCCGCGCACACTGTGTCTCACCTAAAAAATCCAATGCGCAGGCTGGAAGGTGTAAAGACCTTCCCCGGTTCTTCATTCGCGAAGTCTGGCCATTCATATGTTTGTATGTTGTTTATAAAGTACTGACAGCAGTATTTAGCCCTGCCCCAACAGCAGCTCTCAAGACTTTCCTTAAACCTTGCGGCTACAGGCAGCTGTGGAACAAATTCCAAATAATTTAAATATCTAATGCCTCATTTTAGAAGCATTCCGGGATGCATCAAATAGTAATATGCAGCTCTGTCAGTGACCTTATGAATGATCTGAAGTAAACTGCTTTGCCACTCTGAGTCTACATTTCTTTATTTTTTAAACAGAACTCATGATTCCTCTATCCTTTATAATGTTCTCTGAGCTCGGTAGAAATTTTTATTTATATATAAAGCTGAAAAATTTTTATTAACTACAAAAGAAGGAATCATTAAATGATTAGCCTTTTGAGGGCTGCTGTACTTGATCTTTATGTGCTTTTTCTTTATTTATTTATTTTTTTAATAAGTGCAGGAACAGACAGTAATCTGATAAACTTGAGTTGTAGCATAGTCACAAAAGCAATGTGGTATATTTGTGTTTGTTCATTTCATTACTATGTTTACTTGTAAAAATTTAATTGATTTGTGGTATTCATAATCACAATTTAAAATAAAGATACTTAAGGTAAGTGGTTGAAATTAGTTTATCGGTAAACAAATTGAAACACAAGACTGAAAAACTACCGTGTACTAATGAAGCTAAGACTTACTTATGCATAACTTCATAAAGGAAATTTACATCTCTCTCTGAAGTAGAGAATAGAGGTGTAGTTAGTGTCAGAGATGTATTTCTAGACTAATAAAGCTCTGTCTTCATCTACGGTCTTTTCATTATTAATAGTTATCTTTGCGGTAAAAATATTTTTAAATATCTCTTGAACAAAAAGAAGTGCTTAGGCAGTAATTTCTGTCTACTGCACAATGTATTTATTTATTTGTGAGCAGACTGTATATTTGAGTATAGTATTTATTCAGCACACAGTATTATTTAAAACATGGCTTATTTGGACTGCCTGTAAAGTACTCATTTCTAGTGTTTTGCAAATCGCCAGTGAAATTTATTAAATTTATCAAACCATGCAAGAACTGTAGCAAGGAAAAGCAAAATAGCAAAACTGTTCTCTATTGTTTCTACTTTCAGAATCTATGCTGTTATCTCTGTCACAGGCCAAACAGTTAACCATGCAGTTAAATGAGACTCATCACTCTTACTTCTAGATGATTCTAGTATGTATCGGAAAAACAAAAGAAACACAGATGAAGGGAAGACTTACTGATGAGCACTGCACCTACATGTGCCCTTCTCTAATGACTTAATTGTGCATGGAAAAAAGTACAAGGAAACACAGAGAAAATAAAAACTTTACACCTTTTTAAAACATTTGTGACAGGAAGTCAGAACGTGATAGTGAATCAGGTAATGGCTTTGGGCATGTGGAAAATCAAAGAAATTGGACTGAGTGAGGCCACTGGTAGTTCATGCTGATAATTCCAATTAGAAAGCATCATGTGTAGAAACAATGCCCCTTGGAGAAAAATATCCATAGGAGTCAAACATCAAACAGAAGCCTAAGCCCAAGGTCAAACCTTCATGTCATATGTGTAGGCTGCCAGACAAGGCTTGGGCAGGGTCAGAGTGCTGTGAGGGCCAGTAACTCCCTGTGGGCTGGGGGCCAGGAGCAGTGCAGGCCCCCACAGGGGCCATCAGGGCAGGGCTGGCAGCTTACTCATTAAATTTTCACTATTATGCAATTGAATGGTATAATGTTCTCCTAGTCACCTCTTTTAAAATTCCCTCTGTGAAAGTCTGGTCTTAAGGCTGATATTTGACCATTTTAGAAGAGGGACCAGGGTTTCCACACAAATGCAAAAGAAACTCCACAGGTGTACTACTGTGTCTACTCCAACAAATAGGCCTCTATCCTGTGACATAGATACTAGCTATGATGAATTAGATGATCTCCAGATGTCCCCTTCAACCCCAACCACCTGTGATTCTGTGATTCTGCAACTTCTGTAAAACTATTTTGTTGACTTGGATAGATGTGTATCTATCTTCCCCAATGAATTCAAAGCAAAGCCAAACACAGAAAGTTCATAAGCTTGGTACTTAGGTACCTAAAGAATAAATGAGTCACTGTCACCTTTTGCAGAAGACACTGAGGAATAAAACTTTTATCATTAGGTTAAATTATTTCTTACTATTTAAATCAGCTTCTAGAAGTTCCTCCTTCTTCTCTTTCAGAGGCCCTAGAATACTCTGCATGGCCTCCCATTGCTACTCCAGAAAGGTCTAGGTCTCTAATAAGTTTAACACCAGTCCTGGCACACATCTGAGATATTCTACAGCATCTCAAATAGGCTTAGATGTCTATGTTCACATAACTGAATAGCTCCCAGTGGTGTCTGAAGTGCTACTTAGTTGACCAAATGTTGATGTCTATTTTAGGATGAGCTGTGCCTGTGTTTAGTTGCTCACAGTTAGATGCTTAGTACCATTTTTAGATGTCCTAGCTTATCTATATTGAACTGGCAGATATGACATAAGATATGACTTGGGCTCTTCTGCAGTGACAGCTGGAAGTCATATTAGATACTTTAGGGCATCTCAAATGACACCAGATACCTACATTTAGACAACCAAATCAATCTGCTAGTTCCCACTGCGCACCAAAATTATCACTGTATTTAATTCCTCTGGATCACTGTTTCTTAAAGTAAATTCCCATCAGTAGGCTAGAATGGAAAGAAACTGCACAGTAATTTGCATTGGAAATTATGTTGCTCTTTAAAACAGAGAGATAAAATATACCAACAAATCAAAAACTAAATGAGTACAAATAACTAGTAAAAATAAACATTGAATGGAAGAGATTATTACTCAAAAATGTGGTAAATTCTCCAGCACTTGCTACTTCTACAGACAGATCATTCTTCCTCCTATAAGATAGATTTTATCTAATAAGATTTAG
>NW_020955281.1:5025-47184 GCF_003031625.1 Empidonax traillii
GCTCTTTAAAACAGAGAGATAAAATATACCAACAAATCAAAAACTAAATGAGTACAAATAACTAGTAAAAATAAACATTGAATGGAAGAGATTATTACTCAAAAATGTGGTAAATTCTCCAGCACTTGCTACTTCTACAGACAGATCATTCTTCCTCCTATAAGATAGATTTTATCTAATAAGATTTAGCTGAAGTAAAAGATGAAAGTACTGTAAAGAATTCCATGACCTTTGCACTGACAAAGCCGGATTAGGTAATCATAAAATTCCTTCTTCCCATAAAAACTTTCTGTTAATCTACTGGAGAGAAAGTTATACTGTAGAAACAGGTATCTTTAATAGAATTTCTAATCGCTGTAGAAATGGATTGTTCTCTCAGGGAAAGAAGAAGTTTTTTCCTCAGGGAAATCTTGCAATGTGAAATGTTTAATTTCACTATAATTTTTTTTCAGAGAATGGAATCAGTCTGGATCTTACTGTGATGATACGTGTCCTTAAAGGGCCAGCAGTACTTTAATTTTAAAATTTCTAAAGCTTGTGTAGTCTGCCTAGTCAATGGGTTTATATTGCCATAACTGTTCACACAAACAGGTGTATAGCAAATGATCAAACAAAACCTACTTTTTTATTATTTTCATTTAATGGATAGAACATTTATAATTTCTTTTAAACGTATGCAAATTTCTACACCTTAACTTGAGAACCTGATTGACAGACACCTCTGAGTGTCATGAAACTGCTATGGATAAAAGCATAATAGGACAGATTCTGAGTTGATAGAAGGACTATATAAATACCTATTCTCATTCATGCATTTTGAATTTTAAGCATTTAAAAATGTCTTTCTCTCCAATTGCTAGGTGTATAAGGGGAAAAAGAAAGAAAGAAAAATTTTAGTTATCTTCTTCAACACAAACAGAAGTGTTGTCAGTCTGTTTATAAGTTCAGTTACAAAGCTGAGAGAAGTGCTGAAAGAAGTGTCTGGGAAGCTGAAGTAGGCTGTGTTCCTGAAAAGTGAAATACTTGGTTGATCAATCTAAATGTATCATCTCACTGAGGTGCACAGATCTGTAAATTTAATATACAACCTTAGTTTAAGAGTGACAACAGAAACAAGACAAGAACTGTCTTTTATTCAGTAATGGACAAAAGTCAAAACATCCCACAACACCAAAGTAAGTAATTTTAGTCACTGAGAAGGCAAACACCAGTGTTTAATACTCAGATGAAATTCTAGAACAAAGATTATCAGACTTGGGCCAAGTATTTTCATTATCACTCAGCATTACACCACAGTCACACATTAAAGCATACCATGGTGTACTTTGAAACAGGCTATGTAGCCAAGGCTAGCTGTGAATTTGGAATGATGCTGCATGGCAATACTAAGTTTCAGGTCTATTGAGCAGTTGTGCTCACAGCATTCCTCTACAGTTGTGAGACATGGATCATGTTCTGTTATCGTGTCAGCAGATTTGATAATTTCTAACTGGTATTTTTGTTGTGCTTGGTGGATTCAATATCATAACCAGGCTCAGCAACTAAACACCATAAATTCTGCTAGTATTTATCACTCTCTGCTGGACTTGCTCAAGTTATCTATGTGGGTTTTTTTTACTGTATGACTAAACTGAAGTATTCCTGATTCCCACAAGACCCTAATGGGGTTCAACAAGTTGAAGTGAGAGGTGCTGCACCTTGGTCAGGCCAGTCCCAGCCAAGAGTACAGACTGGGAGAAATTCTCACTGAGAGCAGCCCTGAGGAGAAGGATTTGGGGGTCTGGTGGATTAAAAGCTGGACATGAGCCAGCATTTTGCACTCACCGGCCAGCCACATCCTTGGCTGCATCAAAAGAAGAGTGACCAGCAGGTCATGGATTTCATTCTCCCTAACTACTCTGCCCTTGTGAGACACCACTTGGGCTACCCTGTCCAGCTCTGGGGTCCTCAGCACATGAAAAACGTGGATTTATTGAGGTGGGTCCAAGGAGAACCACCAAGAACAATCTGAGGACTGGAGTACCTCATCTATGAAGACAGGGTGAGAGAGCTCGGGTTGTTCATCATGGAAAAGAGGAGGCTCCTTGGAGACCCAATTGTGACCTTCCAATACTTAAGGGGGCATTACACATTCTTTATACAAGGGTAGGTAGTGATAGGACAAGGTAAAATGGTTTTAAACCACAAGAAGTTAGATTTGGATTTGGATTAGGAAGAAATTCTTTACTGTGAGGTTGGTGAGGCACTGAAATAGGTTGTACAGAGGAATTGTAGATAACCCATCCCTGAAAGTGTTCAGGACTAGGCTGGATGGAGTTCTGAGCAACCTGCTCCAATGCACGGCATCCTTGGACATGGCGAGGGGGTTGAAACTAGATGATTTTTAAGGTCTCTTCCCACCCAAGCCACTTTATGAATCTATGATTCAGGATAATGTCATGCCGAGTAAAGTTAATCTACTGATAAAATGTATGTCTAAGCAGCACAGTAAGCTACTAGGATTCATTGCTGACGGGACATGAGGAACTCCGGCTTTCCCAGTAGAGCTACTGTGGTATGAGGCAACCAGCAACCTGTGCCAGCACAGATCTGGCACATGCAGATGCAGGACTTGGCATTTGCTTATCATGAAGTTCCTGTTGTCTGATTCCACTGATCTCTTTAGGTCCCTCTGGTAGCAGCTGTGCCCTGATGCATACTGATGCACACACATATGCGGACACATGAACACAAAATTGCCCACAAACTTGGTTAGGTGTAGTTTGTCTCTTCCTTCTCCTGGTCACTGGAAAAGGTATTAAACATGATGGGACCCAAGATAGACCCCTCAAGAACTTTACTTGAAAATGGCCTTTAAGTACACTAAAAACAATTCACCGTTGTTTTATCAAGTATCTGAATAACTTTTGTTATTGTCTCTTTTCATAGCCTCTGAAAAGATCATAGAGGTAGAAAGGTTCAGATAGCACATACTGCAATTAAACAATACATTTTGTATAAGATGAATTCTGGTAAAAGTGATAATGTTTCCAAATATTTCTTTGCGTTAGAAGAAGACAAAATAATTCCCAAATGGATCAGAAGTTGGTTATCTGTCTTTCTTGTGGATTCGTTATCCTTAATTCACTGTTATTAAGAAAACAGGGTTCAGTAAAGCAGTTATTTTAAGTACTTTCACATTTTACATTTATTTGCATTTGCTGCCAAAATGATTACATTTACGGCAAATTAACTTTGCAAAAAAACCTGTACACATGCATATTCACTTCTACACTTCCCACACTGACAGCTGAGGTACCAGCTTGTTACAAGTTTTTAGTGGCCATCTTTCTATTAATTGATTTTTTCAGATGTTTTACCACATACTTCATTATCTATTGCCTTTGCAGAATAACATACTGAATTAACTGAGGTAAGTTCTCATAACTACCTAATAAATAAATAACAGAAAAATGTAGGAACTGATGGCAAGTTTTGATATTGAATATAGAAGGAACACGAATGACTTAGAAAAGTTGGTGACAAACTTCACTGATAAAATTATTCACAGAGTCAAGGATGGTATCATCTGTAACGAATTGCAGAAGGACCTTATTATAAAGTGCAATTTGATCAGCAAAGAAATAATGGAAAAAAACACTAGTGAATCAGTATAAATGTGTGATGCACCCAAAACTACAACTAGCTTTGGGGTGTTGATTTCAGAAACATAGAACCAAAAGAGTTAAAGAGATGACTGACAAAGTTGCTGTTGAAAGGCATAAAGCAGATTCCACTCTAGGAAGAACTAAGAGGATGACTTTTCCATCAGAAAAGAGATGAGAGATTTACTTTAAAGCTTGTGAAGTTACAACATGACATGAAGAAAAAGAATGGATAATGAATATTCATAGTTTCTCAAAAGGGAAAAAAAAATATGACACAGAATGTCTTAAGTTCAAAGAATAAGGAATAGTATTTTGGCTAAACTAGCACATATATATATATAAAGAACAGCTATGCTATGGAAATCATTGATAAAAAAGTTTTGTAAAACTAAAGCTCGTATGGATTCAAAAAGCAAGTACAAAGGTGTTGGGGGGGGAATTGAACACCATAAAACCAAATGAATAACCTTTGTCTTGGGATGTCTTTCAGCTGCTGATCACTAGGAAGAAAATCAAGGATACATAATTAGTTTCTTGCACTTTTTGCACAGGCAACATCTGACTGCTGCATAATGGAGGATGGCAAATGAAGTAGACCTCTGATATGACAGTTCTTGTGACAGTTTATCAACAATACTATTTTTAGACTATTCCCATTCTTCTGCTTTACTGAATTCTACAGATGAAATTACATTCATAGTTTTGCTTACACGAGATACCCTAGTAGGGAACATTATAAGGTATTTAGAACTATTACAAAAAATAATTTTCATTCTTAAGATCTGTCGATTAATGACATTGAGCATTCACATTTCAGTAAGGCGAGGAGAGCTTGTATTGAATAATTAAATTATTTTTATTAAGTTTTTACATTATAATGAGAATCTGCTTTAAGCTGCTGTCTGTTCTGTTCTGCTCTTGAAGACCAGAACTTCACATTCTAAAGTAAAAAATGTTGGTTTTTTCTCAACAGTTACTTGCCATCATCTTGCAAAGGGACACATGTTTTCCATGCCCTTGATGATACTGATGAGACTTGTTGGGGTGGGTTTTTTTGTTTGTTTGTGGGTTTTTGGTATAAGTTTAAATAATTAGGATGTAGGAAAGAAATATACAATGATATGTAATAAAAATATGATGATATACAATGTTTTAATGGTGTGAGTCACAGAAGTGCTAGTGAGAAACCTCTCACTGTATGCTATGGATTGAAATCCCCCCTAACACTGTGTGCTTCAATATGCTTTGGATACTGGTGCATGTACAAACACAGTATTACAGATCTCATAGACAGATTTGGTCTTTGGTTAAAAGGAAGTTAATCAGTTTTAAATTTCTAAGAAAGCTGTTCTAATCATACATATATTTCATGAATGAGAGATGTAATTACTGACAGGTGAGGGGGAAGGGCCAACAGCGAAAGTTAAAAGAAATATTAACTTCCCCCATCCCCATTACAGCTGTATGATGCTGCATGTCATATGACAGCTAATCTACTATATTTCTTCACAGTGTTCACACCTCCTTCCTAATCACTACTGCATCCAAAATGAACACTGTAGTGAACAACCTTTAAATAAAAGTCTTTAATGTTCAGTAAGTTATAAACCAGATAATTTGTTGCACTAAATATTTCAATATTTTGTGATTTTTTTCATTCTATAATGGAATGTGAATTTAATCTAACAATGAATTAAAAAGACCAGCTGTTGCCTTTAGATATTTTCTTGGATACATGTACTTATATATTTGAAATTCTATTTTTCATTGTGTAAATAGTTTAATGAAATTAATTCAAATGGAAGATTTTGTTCCAGTAAAAACTAAATTATTATATTGAAATCCCAATAACAAAATTAAATGGATTTGATTTTTACTTAAAAAAAGGAAATTACATTTCTATGAAATATTTTTCATTATAGAATAGTCCTTCTGCTAATAGGAAAATGTTCCAAGCATATTTATTGAAATAGCACTAGTTTTTTTTATATGGCCAGTAATCAAACTCAAGCCACACTTTAGCACCTCCACTTATTGGCCTGACCAAGAGGATAAAGGCCAAGTAGTCAACCATCAGTAAATTTACAGCAATATATTAATATGCTCTAGCTCCATCTAGCTTTACCTTTGGGATAACTCACATCAGCCAGAAGTTCTTTTTTGCAAACAGGACGGGAGTTGTTTTGTCTGAACTGATCATAGAACACTTTCAGAAGTAAATCTTGGGGTCACAGTGAAACTTGAGAAGTAAGGTCCAACTTTTCTATGGTCCCGTAAAAGCTTGGGTTAGGGTCTCTAAACTGCTTACCGGTAGCAGACAAAAATGCAAAATGTAGATGCTTTTGCATCTTATTTTACTATTATTTCTTATCTAATGATTTTATTTTAGATTTCTTAAGAGCATTTGGATAGTGACACAAAGACTTTAGAGCTATTGTGCTGAAACTGAGATACGAACAACTAGAAGTTTTTTCACTCTTTTGTGCATTTTATAAACGCAAGGACAAAAGCCTTTATCTTCACTTCTGTAATCAGAATAATTGACTTCAATGGGGCTAGTCATATAGGAGTATACTAATAGTTATCAAGAATGCATATTTTCTACAGGAAAAATATTATAGCACCCTAAATGGCCAAAAAGGGTAAGGAAACAATATAATTAAGATCACGTGATTAAGATTTGTTATACTCCTCACTATCCCCAGCAATCCAGCCTCTTTCTGTAAGATGGAGCCATAATGCCATTATGTCAAGAAAAAAGATGGAACAGTGTGCAAATGATGGCATTAAAGAGAAATAGTGATCTTGTCAGATAAAAGCTTTTTAATATCATATCATGGCCTAAATTTCTTCTCCCTTTCTTAAATATTTAGGAGAACTATGATATTTTAACTTCACAAACCAAATATGAGAATTTACAGACTTCAGTAAAAAAATGTGATTCAGGTGGTGAAAATCCTTACTACTGTAGGTTTATATTTTCTGGATCAATCATCCTTAGCATTGTTAACAGTAATCTTTTTCCCAGAAATAAATTTTTATCTCATACTCCCAAAGGAAATAAAGAAATAGAGGGACAGGCAAATATTTTGTCTGCTGTTCTGTTTGATGCAATGGCATCTGCAGAGTTTTTGGTTATAAGAATCCAAGTCACTGAGACCAGCCTTCCTTTTCATGACTTTTCCTTTTTCATTATATTTGGAGATTCTGAATTGACCTTTGCTTTTGCTTGAATTTAATTTTACACTGTTGAAGGCTAAAAGTTACCTTAGTAGAATTCAAAAAATTTTAAAGTATTCTGAAGGTATATCCTTGGCAAGTTGTTTTTCTTTCTAAGGATGTTCTGCAAATGAAAAAAATTCCACTGAAATTAGAACAAATCTATTTTTGGAATTGCTCAGCTAACTTCATAGTAAGAGCAGTGAACATGTTAATGTGTTTACAATTACTTTTCAAGAAACCTTAGAGCCCTCAATTCTTTGATGGAAAGCTGTATGATTAACAAGGATATGCTGTCATTCTTCTGGAATTTCAAAGAAATAAAAGTCAGCTATCACTGAAGTGTGCCAGAGGGTTAAGTTAGAAGTTTCTCCTCTGAGACTGAGATGTCTCCATATTTATCTCATTTTTATTTAAAATATTTTTTACAATAGAATAAAATAAAAATGTACTGATTTACCTGTAGGTACATCTCTGAAATGAAACAAAAATATAACATGAAATCTATTCCTTTATGTCATCAAAATATAAATATGGTTTTCAACAAAATTATACATTAAACAACAAGTGTAAGGTTATGCAATATTTTTCTTCAGGTTCTGAATTCCAGAGTCACATTAATAAAACACATTTCCAAGACATACATAGTAAGACTCAGTTTAACTCAAAGGCCAGTCAATTTATGATGCTGGTGAAGATCCTTCTGGGGTAGTAGGGCCTCCTTAAACACCAGCACCTGTAGCCTGCATCAAGACCTCCTCTTTTAAGAGGAAAAGAAGGGTTGTTGTAATAGGAGGCCCTTCTAAGGGTAAAGGTCCAGTAAAGGTCCTGATATGCAAACTGGACCCAACTCACAGGGAGGTCTGCTGTCTCCTAGGGCCTTGGCTAATGGACATTACTGGAAAATTCTCCAGTCTAATAAGGCCCTCTGATTGCTATCTGTTATTGGTTTTTCAAACTGGCAGCAACAAAATAACAAAAAGAAGTCTAACGGCAATCAAGGGAGACTTCAGGGCCCTGCGACAATTGGCATATGGATCAAGGGGACAGGCAGTGAGTTTCTCGATCCTCTTTGTAACAAGGAATAATATTGATAAGAACAGGCAGAGCCACTAGTTCAATAAGTGGCTCCAAAGTTGGTGTGAAGAGAAAAATTTAGGGTTTTTAGACCATGGGATGACCTATTCAGCACCTTATCTAATGACACCTAGCATGATGCACCTGTTTCAGAGGAGAAAAGCAGTTCTAGCACAGGAGCTGGTAGGTCTCATTGATAGAGCTTTCAAACAATCTTGGAATGGGGAAGGAGACAAAACCAGTCCCATCAGTAATAAGCGATGGGGTGGTGTGGAAATAAGCACTAATGGGATTCCTCAATCTGCCTCAGCAGGTGTTGGCTACAATGTACCACCCCTGAAATGTTTCTCATGCCTGCAAAATAAAGAACAAACAAGAGGAGCTCAAAGCTTTGGTCCAGTCCAAGAGATTTGACATCACTGGCATAAGCGTAGCCTGGTGGGATAAGTCCTATGACTGCAGTGCCCTGTTGGACAGTTACATCCTCTTCAGGAGGGATAGGCAGGTCTGAAGAGGTGGAGGGGTGGCACTGTGTGAATGGGGTTAGAATGTATGGAGCTCACAGTTGGCAATGACACAGTTGAGACCCTCTGGGTAAGAATCAGGGGGCAAACAAATAATGTGGATGTCCTCGTGGGAGTCTCCTATAGACCTCCCAGCCAGGACAATAATGCTGACAAATTATTCTTTGAGGAACTAAGAGCAACTTCCGAATCAACTGCCCTTGTCCTTAGCGGGGACTTCAACTTAAATTAACTGGGAGCATCACACAGTTGGTACAACCCAGGCCAGAAGATTCCTAAAAAACCTGGATAACAGCTTTAAGGAACAAGTCCTAAGGGAGCCAAATTGGAAAGATTCTCTCCTTGACTTGCTGCTTGTCAACAGAGCGAATCTCATGAGCGAATTGAGATTGCTGGCCAATTTGGCCACAGTCACCACAGGGAGATCAAGTTTAAAATCTCTGTTGACAGGAGGAAAAGTGCCAGCAAATCCTCAACTCTGGACAAGAGAAGAGCAGATTTCAGGCTGCTCAGGGAATTAGTAAGTAAGGTCCTCTGGGAAAATGTTTTTGCTGGGGTCCATCAGTGCTGGTTACTTTTCAACCATCACCTCCTAAGGGCACAGGAGCAGGAAATTACCAAATGCCAGAAGTCATGCAGGAGAGGCAGAAGGCCAGTTTTGCTGAGCAGGGATCTTCTCTTGGAAATAAGGCAAAAAAGGAAGATGTATTCCCAGTGAAAACAAGGTCAAGTGACATGGGAAGAATTCAGAGATGCTGCTTGCTACTGTAGGGAAAAAAAATAATGTCGCCAAAGGTCAGCTGGAGTTGAAGCTGGCCAGAAATGTGGACGATAAAAAGAATTTTTTCAAATATGTTGATGTCAAGAGGCAGTATGGAAATATCATTGGCCTGTTTACAGGATGAGGATGGCCATCTCACAAACAGGGACAGAGACAAGGCAGACGTGTTTGATGTTTCTTTGCCTCTGTCTTCAACATGAATGATGGATCAAGAGGGTTTCAGTGCCCTGAGCTGGAGGACCACAGATGAGAGAATGATCAACTCCCAGTCAAACCTCAAATGATGTGGAATCTGTTGCTCCAGCTGGATCCCTACAAATCTATGGGGCCTCATGGGATCCATCCAAGAAGCCTTGAAGAGCTAGCTGATGTAATCAAAAAACCTCTCTTGATGATTTTTAAGCAGTCTTGGGAATCTGGAGAGGTCCCAGCTCACTGGAAGCTGATGTGTGCTGTCCCAGTTTTCAAGAAGGGCGAGAAGCAGAACTCTGGAAACTACAGACCTATCAGTCTCACTTCGGTGCCTGGTAAAGTTATGGAGAAAATTATTCTGGGAAGTGTTGAAAAACACCTGAAAGACAATGCTGTCATCAGTCACAGGCAGCATGGCTTCATGAGAAGAAAGCTCTGCTTATCAAACCTGATTTCCTTTTATGACAAGGTAATCCACCTACTTGATCAAGGGAAGCCAGTTGATTTAATTTTTCTGGATTTCAATAAAGCTTTTGATACTGCCTCTCACAGGATCCTTCTGGACAAAATGTCCAGCAAGCAGCTGGATATACACATCAGGTGGTGGGTGAGCAGTTGGCTCACAGGTCAAGCACATAGGGTGATAGTGAATTGGGTGACATCAGACTGGTGACCTGTTGCCAATGGGGTTCCACAAGGCTCCATCTCAGAACCTGTGCTTTTCAACATCTTCATAAATGACTTGGACACAGAACTGGAGGAGACATTACACAAGTTTGGAGACAACACAAAACTGGGAGGAGCTGTTGACTCCCTAGAAGGCAGGGAGGCCTTGCAGAGACCTCGACAAATTAGAGGACTAGGCAATCACCAACCATGGGAAGTTCAACAAGGGAAAGTGCTGGATTCTGCACCTGGGATGGGGCAACCATGGATTTATGTACAGACTGGAGAATAAGATGCTGGAAAGCAGTGCCACGGAAAGGGATCTGGGGGTCCTGGTCGATGGGAAGATGAATCTGAGTCAGCAGTGTGCCCTGGCAGCCAGGAGGGCCAAACGTGACCTGGGGGACATCAGGCAAAGCATCACCAGCTGGTCAAGGGAGATGATTGCCCCACTCTATTCTGCACTGGTGTGGCCTCTCCTGGAATATTGTGTGCAGTTTTGAGCACCACAATGTAAGAAAGATACTAATCTATTAGAGAGTGACCAAAGGAGGGCAATGAAGAGGATGAAGGGCCTTGACCGGAAGCCATATGAGCAGCAGCTAAGGTTACTTGGTCTGTTCAGCCTGTTTTCTTTTTTTTCTGTACTTTTATATTCCACATAAGTACCTCACTATGATCTAGGATAAAAGATATGTTTGCAACTACTTTTTTCCCCCCTTGACTGATGGCTTTTAAATATTTTTAATTGATGCATCTTTTTTAGAATCGTGCCTATACAATCAGTTCTTTCACATAAGTGGACTACTGCACTTCTGCCTTCTGAACCCAAGCTGTGTTTCACTGGTAGTTATCGTTGTAAGTCCAAAGCAGAACAACTCTAAAAACGTTCCATTGACAAAATTCTGCTGTGCTGAAGCAGTAGGCCACCATCTGCATTTCTCTTCTGAACTCATTTTTAACTAATATATTGTATAACTGAACAATTCTCTCCTATGCTTGGGTAGCTTAGTCTCTTTTTCTTCATCATTTCCAAACAGCTCATTGTTTCCCTTGCTATTATCTCCACAAGACTGCAAATTCTACAGAACTGCAGGTGACTTTTAACAGAAGTGAGAAATAGATACAATGGATAATTTAAAGCAAGATAGACCTCAGCGGAAAGGAAAAGTTGCCTGCAGAGTGAATGTATCCAAATTCTAATGATGCTTTATCTATTGGAGTTTCTGTCCTGCTCTGTTTTGAAAGATATAGTTATTCTCCTCAATTTAATTTACCATTTCTCAACTCACTGCCAGATTTCCAGATCACCAAAATTATCGTCTTAACATCTGCCTTCTTCTTCCTTTATATCATTGTAGATAGGATTTATTTTTTTTTTTTAATCTATCTTTGTTTTTTCACTGCCTCTAACAGCTTGGTAAGCAGCTTCTCACCATCCTGTTTCACATTTACATTTGATGCCAAGTCCCTTTCTACTGATTATCTTAGCTGGAATGCCAGAGGGCCAGGGAGGAGGGGGAGGGTTTAGCAGTTTGTAGTTATGTCCTGCAAACAAAATCATCTGTTATTCAAAAGCAGTATGTGGTGCTCAGTTCTGAGAACTGCATACAGAACTGTGCTTTTACCTTTGCCCTCTGACCTTGAAAATACCAAACAAAATGAACACCTGAAGAGTCAATATATATGAAATACTCCCACTCGGGTATAGAGATTCAAATGTAACTGATTTGAGGATGGGGCTTATTTTAGAACCCAGTTTTTTTTATTGTAAAATATAAACTCTCTTCAACTAATCATGGTCTGTGAGTTGGCTCAAGTCTGAAAATTACAAGAAGAAGAAAATAAATACTGACATTCCACAAAATGTCATGAATAATATTTATATGGTAGACTTTTGTCACCATGAACTTTCATCTAATACAAAATATCATTCCTTATAGCTAAAATAATATATTTATATATATTTTTTATATTTGTATATGTAATAAAAATGGAGTGGTTAAGAGAGGGTTTGGCTCTCTTATGGCTAGAGAACAGTTCTTTTGGTCATGCTAAATAGGTTTCCAAATAAAGGCAGTTTAACCTACAATATAGGTGTGGGGTGGAGGATAGTAACACTAAATACTCCAGGAAACAAGCCTGAGATAATTTTGACACTCAGGTGCATGATGGCAGCCTTGTTCTGTTTCATATTACGGAGTAATCTTTATGCATTTTATCCAGGGAGATCATAAATACCATTAACTGTCCATCTAGTGTCTTCTAGATATTCTGGATATGCTATAGGAAATTGTAAAATAAAAGAGAATTTGAGGTGCTGATGTCATTTTACTATTGTCACAATGTGTATTGAACAGGTTTTAGAGGTACCACTTGGGTCAGGGTCAATTTCGAAATCTTCTTCAAGGCAGGAAACATAAAGTAATGAATTAATCACTTCATCATCATTAAAGATTTAAACAGTGCCCTGTACTCTGAGAGAAAAAATGTGCCACAGTTCCTCCAGAAGCCTCTCTCCTGTGAAAGTCCAGACTGGTGGATTTGTTCCAGTGTACTAACCCTTCTCTGATGAAGCAGATAAGTTTCTGTATAGAAGGAGGGGAAAGAAGAAGTTTTTGGAAGACAGCAGGAAATAATGCAAGCTTGGGTCATAATGTGCGTACATTTTTCCAGGGAAGATCCTAACTGAGGGACTTGCAAAGTGTTTCTGGATGTTGGTATTTAATAACACTGTTATGGAGGTTTAAATGCTAAATTCAGAAGTGACTGGCTGGAAAAAACAAAAAAAAAGGCGTAGTAGAAGAATTGTGATAACATTTCGATGAACAGTTATGCTCTAGAGATGATGTATGGTTGAAATTAATATGTCTTTAAATATTTAAAGGTTTAAATGCAGGATAACCACACTGGATAAAGAAACATGTTTCACTGGGTCCTCTGTGGATTTGTATATGTAGTCCCATTCTTTGAGATATTGAACGGTGTGTTCTACATGAGGCTAACAGAAATGTGTGAGTAATCCACCAGCTATGCAGATTATGTGCATTCAGAACTCTGAATAAATTGTAGTTTGAGGGATAGTTTTCGTCACAAATACATGAAGCTGGTATCTTCAAGTGGATGGGGGTATTTTGATTTTCAGAGAGCAATTTATTTCCCTGCTCATATATGTCTAGTTCAATTTTCTATGTCTTAGGAGTCTGAGTCACCTACCTTCTACAGAAACAATGGGGAATTCACATCTATGTAGTCTGGCAGTTAGGGGGCAGCGAGGATGCTCATGGGTGTCTAAAATGTCTCTGGATACCAGTGTTCAGGCACCCATATCCCACTCTCAGGTTCAGAGAGAGACAAAGAACTGTTGGATTAAATAACACAGACTAAAACTTATTTGGAAAGTCTATAAAAATCAATAAATTGTCTCAATTCAAAGAGATGTGAAATACACACAGCATGTAAAAACACTACATCTACACAGGCTGCAAAAATATGTATTTTTAGGCCACATAATAACACACATACTCAAAAAATAAGACAAGAAAATATTGTCCTAGAAGTGGAAAGAAATTGATTCCCAGCTACATCTATATCTCAGACTACAAAGTGAGCATCAGTTTTTTATTTGAGAGAATGTTGTTCTTAATGCAATTACATTTGATTATTCTGGTGGGTAGCTGCACACATGTGCCTGTCATATAAATTGAGCTTGGTACCTAATTGTCAATAGTAGAGATATTATTGATAATTACCATAAAGCATAAGCTGTAATCTCCATTGCAATTGTATACATGCATCATATTAAATTTTAAAAGTGAGGAGTCTTGCTTCATTAGATATATTTCAATTGCACTGAAAGAAAAAATGCAAAATCATTATATCCATAGAAACTAAATAATCTTTTAAGAGTAATGTGATATGAATTAAGCTGAAAGAATGAACTTTTCTAGAGATTTTAAAGAAAATTTTAAAAATACTTTAAAAATCAACCTAATTCCTTTGCTACTTGTGTTCAAAACTTCTAAATAGTTCATTATTTTCTTGGGTTTTTTTGTAAAATTATAACCATAGACCTGCAGACATAAAGGATTATTTTAAAAAAATATACTTTTAGGTTTTGAAAAACACTTATTGCATTCCAATTCTATAATCATATTTTCAATATAAATTCATCATAACAAGACGTCTCCTGTCTGCAGTTAACATTTAGCCATTCAGGAACAAATTTCTGACTTTTCAGTCACTGTTTATTCCCTTATGACTATTTTGGGAAAGAAAACTCTATTTCCCCTTAGATTTACCCTTACATTATTACTAAAATTCAAATGATAAACATGACTTGTGTCAGAATGCAGTGGTTAAACTTGGGAAAATATTAGTAAAAGTATTTGCCAAAATTCTTTTGAAAGTAAAATAAATCCTGCGTAAAGGCTCTTACTATTCCTTTCCTGGAACATTTCAGTGAACTAGTCTGTAACTACAATATACACTACAAATGGAAATCAAGCCATAGTTAACTGTGCAAATGTGTTCTCTCTTAGATATTCATAATGAAAAAACACATCAGCACTTCTGAAGGAGGTCACAATTCAGCAAACAGTCAACAAACATAACACCAACAACATTGAGCATTTGAGCATTACGTTGAAAAATAAAATTCAATTAATTATTTCTGCAACTGATAATTACTAAACAACTAAGATATGAGAAAGTACATAATATCGAGTTCAAGTGTATAAAGCTGAGGTCCTCATTTCCTTTGTTAGTTTTAGTTTGATAAGTCCTAATTTCAGTGAAACAACCACAAAACATGTAATTAACAAAATTGCCCAGGTTTTCATGTAAAATACACATATTTTCTCTAAGCTCCAGCAGAAAAGTGGACATCCAGTCATACTTCTGACTAGTGTATTTATACTTATTCCCTTTCAAGTGCTTTCCATTCTTGTTGAATCCACATCTCTTGTGATACTCAGATTCAGCTTTTATTTCAGTAATTATCCACAGACATTTTATATCACAAAAACATCTCTACAGATCCTTCATTTATACAGGGAGATCTATGTGTATAAATGTACATGTATGTAATAAAACTATACATTCTAGACTGTCTATACTGTAGCACAAGGACTCACAGAAAGAGTGTTAAAAAATAATTTTAAAAGCTTGGCATACCTTACATAGTGTAATGCTCCTACTGGGCATCAAACACCTCAAATATGACAACCAGTAGCTGACTGGATGGTTTCCACTGTTGCATGATTCGAGTGACAGACCTTAAACTTTTGCCAAGCCCTTATAATCCATGTGGCTCATGATCCTGCATGACCACTTTGGGGTATATGCATAACCAGTTTCTATTATTTTACGCTGTGTACAAAGCACCTGCTAACTTATCTACATACGAAAACCAGTCCTACACGACTATGCCTGCAAATGCAAAAGCCATTTCTACAGAGTATTTAAAATTATCTGCATATGGTCTAGTAAATTCTACATCAGGAACCGACTTGGGAAGTTCTTGGGATAATCACATTCTCCAACCAACATGTTACTTAACATGCATAAGGAAGAAATGGTGTCTGCACTGGCCTAAGCACAGCTAGACCTACCTAGGCAACCCTTCAGAACTGTCCAAAATATTTACCTGGAAACATTAGACAAGTGCTTAACTGTAAAGGTGGTAGATACAGTGGTAGGAATCAATTCTCTTGTCTGAAGTTGGTTCATCATTTCAAATCTGTCCACTGTCTCACCTATGCGGAGTCTAGCTGCATAGCTGCTTAGGACTACCTAAAGAACTGAGTAAAATGCATTTCTTTGCACACAGATACACAGGTACACAGTTGTTATAATGTTAAACATTAATTTCATCTTTTTAACATAATTATAACTTAAATTTCATGAATGTTGGCATAATGTTTTCCATATAGTTAGAGATGTTTAAAGAAACATTCTAGGGAGAACTGTTAGAATGAACAGAAATCTTACACTGGTATTGATAACTAAGTAGAAGTCAGTACTTAATACAACTAAAACAATTGTGAAGTGAATAAAAAGGATCCCCCTGGAACTGAATACATCTAATTCCTACATTCTCAATTGTTATTTTGACAGGATTTAAGAGATGTGTCTTACCTCTTGACTTCTCTAATTCTAATAGACTTTGAAGTTCTCTGAAAAACAGCCATTCATTATTTAGGACAGATGAATATCTTAAATAATATTTTAAGTAGCTGTATAATGTGGTGATAGTAGCATGCTATTATTCTTCTAGAGTCAGGAGAAAAAAATCATGCATGTATGTAAAGATATTATGAATTTAAAGTTTTTGAAAGAACTTTTTTTGTCAGTGAGGGTCTTTTCCATGGGCTTAATAGAGATTTGAATATAGGTTTAATAGAGATGTCAGAATGCCATTTTCACACCAGTCAAATGCAAAACTATATGGACTGCTTTGCTCTAATTTTTTTAAGATTCTCTGACAGTTCTATTGTCGTATTAATAAGTAGGTGATTAGAGAAGAGGAGTTTTTTCAGTTCTTTGTTATTTTTAAAGGAAACAAATTGTCATATCACATAGAAATATAATGTTGTTTCTTATATATGTATGAAATATTTTGAATTTTGCCAAGTTTGTATAATATATACCTTATTATCTGCAAGCTAAGTTTTAGAGATTCTATTGCATAAGTTGCTTTGTTGTAGAAATGTTTACAAAAATTATTGAATGTATTTGTGGGACAAAATGCAACAGTTTGTAGTGTTGTCAAAAACAGAGGTGAGGAGTAAATTTTTGAAATTTTTGTTAATGAAGTCACTTCCCTGCAACAGCATACATCACTTTGTATATTTTATACTGAGGCCTTTACTGAAAGACTTTCCCAAAACCTTACATTTCTAAAGGTCTTAATTTCGAATGTGAATTTATGGATTTTTTACCAGCTCCTCCCTTGGCCATCACTGTTCTTTAAAAAAATTAGCTTTTCCTCAATGCGTTTCACCCTGTGAATGTTTATAAATGATAATCATACTCAGTCTTTGTTCCCTTCAAAAGGCTTATTATCTTCTCTCATAAAATAGACTCACTTACTAGTTCTCTTCAAGTTTCAGTTTATTTTCATTTTAAACAGATGGCCAGACAGCATAACTTATTGTAACTTAATCTCAGCAGTAAATTATGAAATGGCTTGAGTATTCTCTATTGTTACTGGAAGTATCTCCATAATTTATCTCAGAGTTTTCTTTTTTAATGGTTTCATCATATATAAGGCTCCCCACCGTCCTATGGTGACTGCCTTTACTTACTTTCCAGTTGTTTCCAGCTGACATTTTTCTGCCTTACAACAGAGGTTCCTGGGACCTTGAATTTTGTACTACTTTCATCTAATTTCTATTATCAGAGCGTTTAAGGTCATAAAGTTCTTTCTGTATGAAACCCCAGGTGTTGCCCCACAAATTTTGCCCTAAATGCAAATATATAAGTGCAAGGACCCTGATCACATGAAATTTAGGTGAGAAGAATACACTAATTTACAGCAATGCTACACAGAGACTTTCTAGAATTTACACCTTTCCTTGTTGTTATTGTGACCTTTACACTGCCCTTGGGTGTTCTAGTTCTTTAGAGAGAAAACGGGGGAGATAATAGTGTCCTCAGTATCCCATGTTCCTTTCTGAGAGTAGTGTGTTTTTAACATTGATGGTTCTCCCTTCTCATACAAGGTCTGCTTGAGTTTTTTTCTGTATTTGTTAGCATGGTCTGCTTACATGCTCTTTCTACACGGTTTTACACTTCCCTGTTACATCCAAAAGTACTATATTTTGCATATGTTGAAGACTTATTCTGTGTTTTTCTTGTTATTACTAAAACCAGTTTTAGCCAGCTCCAAATGTTGCATTCCTCCATTAACTGACCAAGTATTTGTACACTTGGTGCCTTTGTTATTTTCACATGTTTATACTTTTGGGGGATCTGTATGTTTCACAGCTCTCCTTGAAGGCATCCAATATATTTGGTTGAAGAGAATGTGCTTTGTTTTCTGTTTGTTTGTTTGTTTTGTTTTTTATTTTTTGGTTTTTTAAATGGGGGGTGGGGTAGGGTAGGGGAGTTTTCTTGTTTGTTTCTGGTTTTGTGGGGTTTTTTATCATGAGGAAAGCTGCCCCCTGGACAGTATTAAAGAATGAGGCAGCAGCTCAGGGAAAAAAAACAACCATACAAAAATGACTTATTGAGAAAAATCATTGTGTCACTTACAAGGTCTCATCATCTTAGCTAAAATGGAAAAAAAAGGGAAATAACATTGTGGATCTAACCTCAGAGGATTAATTTTTAAACTTTTTTTGTTCATCTACATCCCTTTTGATCTGTTAACTAGAAATGTATGACATCACTGACTGCTGACTCCTTTTTTGCACTGTCTGACTCTCATGTATGGTCACAGAAAAAAAATCAAAGGAAATTAGTGTTGTGCTGAAGAAAAGCTGCTTCCTATGTATTCTTTGACTGGTTTCAGGGACAAAAAAATGTATACATTATGCTACTTAGCAACATCTTCTATGTAGCTACGCAATAATACCCATTATTTACTTTAATCTTGTTGGTTCCTCTTTATCGCTTGTATCACAAGTTTTCAGGTTCTTTGAATTCTTTGCTCTGGGTATCTAAGGACCATTCTGTATCTTGACTTTATGGCTTGCTCACCATTATTCTGAAGTCATGCATAGGAAATTAAGTCAGTAAATGACCATAAAGTAATCTTTCTCAGAAGTACTCGACTACATTAAAGCAGATTAGATTAAAATAGACATTTCACATATTTCTTGTTGCTAAAAGATTCTTTGTCAGAATTAGATGAGTCTGTTGATTACAGGGAAAAATCTTATAGCAATCTTAAAAAGTATATGGCAGTACTTTAGTCAATAATTGTCAAAAATTAACTGGATTGATTATAAGAATGACAAATGTTATTGACACAACTGGAGAGTAGTTCAGAAAAAAGCAACCACCACTTAGAACCTTTATAAGACACAAAGACCGGACAGGCACCTGATTCCTATTGAAAGTAAATCGGAACTGGTAGCACAAAATTGTTTATACCTTTGAAAATCTCTGTCATAAAGAAGTTTACCTCCAGTGATCAATCTTCACAAGTTTTTAGTGTAAAGGAACTATTTTTATCTTAATAAAATATGGATATAAAACCTTGCCTTGGCGATTCCTTGTATCCTTGACAATTTTGAGTAATGTTCCTCGAGCCTTCTCATCCATTATTACAAGATCTAATACAAATTCTTGGGAAATATTACAGAATCAGATTGAGGGAACAATCTTCTGTTTGTCTCCTGCGGTTTTTCATTCCTGAACAAAGCAACTGTGCACACTAGCAGATGAAGATAGTACAATCTTTCTTTCACTGTACACTAATTTTCTGTTGATGTCAATAATCACAGTATGTTAGACACTGAAGAATTAGAAACGTTAGGTTTCAAGATTGTATTTAATGTATTAAAAAGGATTTAAAAGATTTGATGTGTTTTTCACAAACCAGTTTACATTTTTCCAGTGTCTTCAAACAAAGTAACATGCTGAATAAATTTCTGGAAATAAGCCTGGAGATTCACAAAGCAAATTTTATATAAAAGGTCTTTTTGCCTTTGTATTGCATGCAATAAAAATACTATAGTAGGAAAAAGTGTCTCACAAATAAGTCATTGATTACTGATATAGCTTGCTCATTCCTAACACACAAGTGAGTTGCTCAAGGACAGTCCACCCGTGCAAACCTCATTATTTTCTATATATTGCATCATTGTATTGGTAGAAAACTCATCACGGAGAGGGAAACAAGCTCATGCAAGTTAGTAATGCCTAGGACAGTTTCAACCACATAGAATGGGTCAAATATTAAGCCTGTTCATTTCTTTTACTCTTTTAAAAAGAGTGGTAGTACTCTTAGTGCCTTTTTATCCAATAAGTTCATGATGATAGCTATCAGAAAGGACATGACAGATGTATTCTCACTTTGTTCTTGAATTCAAGAACCTGAGCTAAATTTCCATTGGGATTAACTGATTGCTAGTATGAAGGTTATCCAGGAGAGAGATATCTTCTCAGTGCCTTCTACCAAAGCTGCTCCACTATACATAAAGTGATTAAATATTAACTAGGCATATGTAAGCCTGATTTTATGACTTGGTAGTTAGAGTATTCTAAAATAGAAGAGACATATAACCTAATTATAAACATCTTAGTATTGGAATTAAGTATTTGGGCAGGGGAAGGAGGAGGAAAAAACAAATAAAACCCCAAAACCAGAGGAGAAATATATCTTTTCTAATTTTAAGGCCCTACAGTATTCAGACCTTCCAGAACTAGCCTCCACTCCTGGTTATCAAAGACTATGTTTCTGTGGATCCTCTATTATATCTGATAACTAGTTTGTAGCATCTTGCATTTTCCCAGAGTGTCTAAAATGGCACTAGCCTCCCAAGTTAAGGCAAGTGAACTAAGTTTCTAATCAACACTGCCAACTGAGCTTCCAGAGTTATTTGTGTCACTATAAAATATGCTTGGTCAGCTGAAGAGTTTTGATATCACAGGCTTTGTATGATTGCCCTACTGTAAGTGTCAAGTGCTAATTAAAATGACCTGGAGTATCTGAGACATCTCCTTGGCACTGGGAGATACAATGTAGACTCTATAGAAACTTATGCTTCTTGTATTCAGCTTATGTGATAAATTTTTGGTAACAGGAGGGCTGCAAGAGTGACTTTTGTGAGAATCTTTGTCCCCCATGTTAGTTGGGCTGATCCCCAAGTTCCAACTAGCTCCAACAGTGGACAAAGCTGAGTTTATCAGTGATATTGGTAGTGCCTCTGTGACAACATATATAAGAAGAGATATGGAACACTGCACAATAGCAACAAAATATGAGAGAAACAGCGCTGCAGACACCAAGGTCAGTAAAAAGCAGGGGAGAGGTGCTCCAGGCACCTGAGTAGAGATCTCTCTGCAGTCCATAGTGAAGATTGTGACCATGCAAATTGTTTCGCTGCAGCCTATAGAGGTCCATGGATTTTGAATGCAGCTTAAGTGTATGTTTTTGTGGTCTAACCTATCCACACCTGTGTTTTAGTAATGTGTTCTGAGATGCATTCCCTTGAGATGCATAATTGGAGTCAAAGATGGAGACGATGAGGCTGACACACTATTGTCATTTTGAAGCACAGTTAATTTATTTGATATCTACCTGAAGATCGTGGAGGAGTCCATGGTGAAACAGGCGGGAGTGCCCTAAAGGAAGCTGCAGCCTGTGAAGAGCCCATGTTACAGCAGACTGCTTGCAAACATTGCAGCCAATGGTGAGGAGCCCATGCTGGAGCAAATTTTCTGTCATGACCTGTGAGCCGCTCAGGATCACACAGGTGCAGGGCTGCATCCTGTTGGAGATTCCCCGTGTTGGAACAGGGGAAGAGGAGGAAGGAGGAGGGAGCAGCAGAGATAACCTGTGATAAACTGCACACAACCCCCCTTCCTCATCTCCCTGAACAGCTCAAAGGGGAAGAGGTGGAAGAATCCAGAGTGAAGTTGAGACTAGAAAGTGGATGGGGTTTGGGGGAGGTTGTGTTTTTAGATTTGTTAATATTTTCTCATTATCCTACTCTATTATGAATTGGCAATAAAATTATTTTACCCTAGTCATGTCTGTTTTGCCTATGAAAGTAATTGCTGAGTGATCTCCCTGTCCTTATCTTTACCTGTGAGTTTTTTGTTGCGTTTTCTCCCCCATCCTATTAAAGTGGGGGAGAACTTGGAGGGCACCCAAAATCAGCTTGTCACACTCCTCTACATCAGCAGGTAGAAAACAAGATTCATAGTCCAAGATATCTCAAACGATACTAAATCCCTATTTGAGACAGTTGATCTAAGCACTACATAGCTACCACAGAACCTATTAGAAACTGTTCAGTTCCTGAAGTACTGAGGAGATAGTTAACTAGCTGAAACCAGATATTCCCCTGTGCATGGGCATGTTAGACACTGCTAGATACTAAGACCACTGAACACTCCTGACAATCCCTAAATGGAGTGGGCTTCATTTAAGGCTGTGGAGTCATGTAGACAAATAACATAATGTTGTCAAGTTAGTATTAGGCTACAGTGTTTGTATGGCTTTTGCAAGGCCTTAGGAATGAGATGGTCAGACTTCCTTTGGCTGAACTTTCTTTAAACACCAAGAACCTAATTTTTACATGGTTCAAGTTTGTTTGTTTGATTGGTTTGGTTTGGGGTTTTGAGTTATGTTTATCTGACAGAACTACAGTTTTACATTTAACAGGAAAAACAAGCAACTATTTTGTTCATAATTCTATGGTGATGTAGTACAGAGAAATACAAGTGACATGGTGCTGTAGTACAGAGAAATACAGGTCCATTATGACAGCAAAAGCTTTGAGAAACAGGAACAGAAAATAGATTAAAAAGATATGATAATGCCAGAGGCAGGTACTAGCACTGGAGATACTATGACTTTAAACAGCTCTCAAATAGTCAATTAAATAATCTCATATGTAAAATTGGATGAAATACATTTCAGGGATAATCAAGAGAGTAAAGAACTGTTTCCTACTATAACTCTTCTTTCTGTAAAACAGTACTAGTTTTATCTTTTCTGTGGTTTTTTTTGTTTGGTTGGGGTTTTTTTTTTGGTTTTTTTTGGTTTGGTTTGGTTTTTTAATTCTCTAATAATTGAATCTGGAGTAATAATAAGTATTTGGATGAATTATAGAAAAATATGTTCTTGGGGTTTTTTTCCAGTTTCTTCACAAGATCTTCAGTGTAAGCAGCTGATAGGTAAAACAAAACCAGTAAAACTCATGGACTATCAATTGGCAGCTAAAAGCCAAGAAAACAACCTAGGATATCTCATAAGCCTTTAAGTGAGCAAATGCATCAGGGCTCTTTTGACTGTAATATGCATTAGACAGATAGTCAAGGCATGCACTGTTTTAAGATACTTGCAATGAGTCATGCTGTATGATCAATGTCAGAAAAAGAGCTGTAGTAATACTAGTTTTGAATAGTGATAGTGCTAATTTATTTACCCTGTTTTAATTTTAGACAAAGTAGTTCAAACTAGTAATGCCACTAGTAATGTAATTGCCATTTGCATGATTTGGAGAAACCATGTCAATTATGGAAATCAATGAACAATTTGTGATAAAATGATCCCCATGGTATCCCTGCAAATTGAAAAACACTAAATATATGTTCCAATTGATTAGATCTTTAGATGCAGATGCTTGGCGGTAGTGAAAAACTGCATACATTAGAGAGGGTGTTCCTAAAAGGAACAATAATAAATTCATATTTATATATACATATACATATATATATATATAAAAGTTTTGTTTCTGCTTTCTCATCTTCTTCCACCTCCTCCTAGCTGTAATCTTCTCTGCAAGTCAGTATCCAAGTCAAACAGCAAAGTTATTTTAATGGATTCAATGACGGTGCTGGACCTGCCAGTTTTTTAAATGTTCCAGATTTGACTGCAGGCTACATTCATTGTGACTGTTCATTATGACTATGGCATAAGATTTCAAAGATAATGCAACACACTGCCCTGATATAACTGACTGTAAAAAAAACCCCATACCTGTTCTGCAGAAGCTAGCATTGTATTCCCTTTTTACAGATGGAAATTATTATAAGTAATAAGGTCTTATAAAATCAGGACTACCATTTTTTCAGGACCACCTAATTCTCAGGATCTGCAAGAAAATATTGAATACTTTAAGAAAGTCTCAGAGTTTTATAGTTTCAAAGTTGGAAAAAGAAAGTTTACTCAAATGTTCTTTCTCAAGGAGGCCACATCCATTAATTTTCTTTTAAAATTACTAAGATTTTTCTTTCACAAAAAAACAAACAAACAAACAAACAAAAAATCCAAACCACCAACACATAAAAAAACCCCCAAACACCCTGAAAAGACATTGAAGCCCAAAGGAATTGAAAACTAATGTGGAAATGCACTACTCTGTATGGAAATAACTCATTCAAACCTTTCTATGAATATCTCCCAACATATGTGTAAGGTAGTAGATTTTGGGTTTAGCACAGGGGTATTCTTTAAGAAAAAGATTGCTAGAAAACAACTCTCCCATATCAATTTTTTCATGTCATAAAGAATCTAAGTACTTCTATTAATCTTGTCAGGGCGAGAATCTAGCAAGACCATATACAGTATCCATTTTCTATTCAGCCTGAAGAAACATGATTATTTGTATTACTTTGTGCACTATGTATGGGATAATAAACCCCAACACAATAATAATGATTAATTTTTAACTGGCAGAATAAAACTGTTCAATAAAACAAATTTGATGCTAATCAAGATGCAAAAGTATGAGAATCTAATGTGGAATGTATTACAATAATTGTGTTTGATTTGAAAATGTCTTTATCATAAAGCTAACCCTGCAAATCTTTCTGGAGTATTTTCATGCAGGTAATTCTTTATCTCTTTCAAAATGGAAATGAAGCACAATGGAAGAATATCAATTCATTTTGAGAGGTACAAAATTCAATGAAAAAGATAACTGAGAAGTTTATAAAATTGCCATGGTGAATAAATATATGAAATATTTCTTGTGTGGTGTTTAGAGCATTAGATTGTCCTTCAAAATCATATTGTGCACCTTTTTCTGTCCAGTCTCTCTCTTCTGCCTTTTTTATTTTCTTTCTTTTTAAAAGTAAATGGTTCTGGACTACTTTTTCATTATTATGACAGTTGTTATTAATATTGATAAATAAATTACATTATAGCATAATTTACCTTTTAAAAAGAACACATTCCTTTTGCAATCCTTCCTAACATTATATTTTGGGGGTATAGTAATTTTGAAAATTTCAGGATATGTACTACACTAAGGAGTTAATTTTCCTCATCATTAATCCTTTTGGTTGCCATAATTCCACTACTTCAAAGGACTTGTAGTAATAGAAAACTAGGTTGTAACAGCCCTCACATGGAGAAAGCAATAGTTTATCTTTAAAGAAACATAAACTCTATTGTTGTTCTATTTAAACTTGGAGAGGTTTTACACAGTTTATCATGGCTTAACATAAAAGTGTCCTCCCTTTTCATGTAAAAACAGTTTAATTATGATAAATAAAGTCATAACAGTTAGGGTCAAAAGTCTAGTATGAGGCATATCTACTTACACACTCCTACTGAAGAACCCCACTTGCTCTAGGCCTTGTGAATATCTGCCACTTAACTGTCCTATGACTCATTGCACTTGTGCATCCACAACTGGCACCTGCTGGGACTGACAGGTTATTTATGAGCCTACATGAAGTTTAAAGCAGATTATGTGCATAACACCTAATTCTAAAAAGAAAATTAAAAATAAAATTGATTTTCATTGTTCAAATGGGACATACGCAGAATTTAATTCTGTCCCAGGAAGATTCTAAGGTGAAAGTATGACATTTTTATGCCTAGAAAAGCTATGCAAGGTTGTTTTTAGTTCTTTTTATGGCTCCCTCGGAGTCATGTATGGCTTGACTGAAGATAACTAAGGGAGCCTGGATTTTCAAGTGGAAGGATACAAAATTAGTCCCAATACTGTTTTTTAATTCTCTAACATAATTATTATGATTCAACATTTGAATTGTAGTAATCTGTAGAGTCCCAACCCAGGGATTATGCTGAACACATTTGAAGAAAAGACAGTCTTTCTTCCCCCAGTGGGTAAAAGTATTTTGCTCTCATTTAAGATGACCAATATAAATAATTTTAATTTAGTAACCTGTTAATAGTGTTATCACTCAGATTCATATACATCATTTTGTGGTATCTAATTGAGAAACACAGCTTGCACCTAAGATGAGAAGCTGCATTTGGTTACTTTGCATTTTCCCTGTGGTCTGTCTTCTTTGCCATGATGCATTTCATCGCCTTATGGACAAAGCAGTAGAGAATTAGGCTTAAAATTTCATGTTACTTCTCCAAATCAGTCATTATGCAATAACCGTGCAGTCAGCTTTAAATATTATTCTTTAAACAGGGATAAATTTGCCTTCAGGTGTGGGAGAGGAGCTGGTGTGAAGTTGGGGGATATATTTTTCATGTGCCTTGCATATGTCAACAAAGTTTTGGATTACTGTGTAAAATATAAAGAAGAGGAGAACTTTATCTAAATGCTTTCTTAATCTCTACTACATGCATTCAGCTATCCAGCATGAGACCAAGCAAGCATACTCACATGGGAAGGGTAGAAATACCAAAACAACCATTGTGTCACTGTATAATTATATGGTGCCGGTGTGCAGAAACCAACCCAGCTACTCTCTCACTCCTCTTTCTCAACAGAACAGGGGAAGGAAAATAAGATAAAAAAGTGTATGAGTTGATAAAAAGACAGGGAGAACACTCACCAGTTGTCATCATGTGCTCAAGTTCTTTCTCCCCACAGTCTATAGGGCTGAACTTCATTTCCTCTGCAGTGCAGGGAGATAGGGCATGGGGGGGATGCAATTAGTTTACAATAGATCCTTTCTGCCAGTCCTTCCTACTTGTACTTTTTCCATGCTCCAGTCTGGATCTTCTCTGTGGGCTGCAATCCTTCGAGAGAAGCCTACTCCAGCATGAACTCTCCTCAGCCTCTCTTTAAGGAGTGTCCACTTCGTTCAGTGGGAGGTCCTCTAAGAACTGCAGTGTGGATATCTGCTCCAGCATGGTCCTCCTTGGGCTACAGGGGAACAACCTGCTTTACTGTATTCTTCTCCATGGGCTTTAAGGTAATTCCTGCTCTGGCACCTGGAGCACCTCACCCTCCTCCTTCTCCACTGGTCTTGGGTTGTTTATCACTTTTCTGGTTTTCATTCACTGTTCTATTTTTCTATCACTCTTCTGTGAGTCATTTTACTGTTTCTTAAATATGGTTTCCCAGAGTTGTCACTAGCATTGTTGATGAACTCAGCTGTGCCTTGTAGTGATGGCTACAAGGAGATGGCTGGAACTGGCTCTCTGTTCAGGACAAGGTAGCCCCAGCTTCTCCTCACAGTGGCCAAAAACCTTGTCACTTACACTCAGTGAGGAAAACTGACAATTTGTTCCAGCGAATTATCAATAACAATGATAACTACCCCTATACCGATGGCTTCTTGGAGTATTATTCTGTTGGTCCTAACAGATTTTCCCTTCCCCAATGACATTGTCTGCTCAGTCATCTTTCTACTTTGTTTTTGGTCTCTGACTTTCTTCATCCTACTTCCCTTTCTTCTTAAGGCATCTTCAGTGTCTCTATTTTAGAAAGGAAAGAAAAAGAATTGAGATTATCATCAAGGATGGGGAAGCTATGCACAAAATAAAGAGTGTAATATGGTATTTCCTTGAGCATTGAATTTTATTATCTGTTGTATTGGTTGCAGAAGCAAGCTGTATATGTGTATGAGAAAGTATATTTAAGAGAGTCCAAAGTGTTGCACAGTGGTGTGTGTGTTGAGGGGGGAAAAAATAAAAAGTGGGAGAGTGAACATAAAAACATTAAGGTTGGAAAAGACTTCAAAGACCATCAAGTCCAACCAGTAACCTAAAAATTCCAGGTCCACCACTAAACCACATCCTTAAGCATCACATCTATATGTTTTTGAACGCTTCCAGGGAAGGTGATTCCACCACATCTCTGTGCAGCCTATTTCAGTGATTGACCACCCTTTCTATGAAGAAACCTTTTTCCTAATATCCAATCTAAACCTCCTCTGGCCCAACTTGGGCCCTTTCCTCTAATCACAGAATCAGTAACATTGGAAAAGACCTTCAAGATCACCAAGTCCAACCTTTAACCGATCACTACTTTGTCAACTAGACCACAGCACTAAGTGCCATGTCCAGTTGTTTCTTGAACACCTACAGGGATGC
This sequence comes from Empidonax traillii, assembly GCF_003031625.1. Taxonomy (NCBI): domain Eukaryota; kingdom Metazoa; phylum Chordata; class Aves; order Passeriformes; family Tyrannidae; genus Empidonax; species Empidonax traillii. The sequence goes on from NW_020955281.1 coordinate 33,064, forward strand.
TGATTCTACTACCTCTCTGCTTGGTGCATTCCAATGCCTGACTACCCTTTCAGGGAACAAATTCTCCCTAATATTCAACCTGAACCTCCCCTGGCACAGCTTGAGGCTACGTCCTCTTATCCTATAACTAGCTGTCTGGGAGAAGAGGCTGATACCTCCTGGCTACAACTTTCTTTCAGGTAGTTGTAGAGAGAAATAACATCTCCTCTGAGCCTCCTTTTCTCCAGGCTAAAGAACTGCAGCTCACTTAGTCACTTCTTATCAGAATTGGGTTCCAGCCCCTTGACCTGCTTTGCTGCCCTTCTCTGAACACCTTACAGTACCTCAATGTCTTTCTTGTAATTAAGGGTCCACAACCAAACATGGGATTTGAGGTGTGGCCTCACCAGTGCCGAGTCAAGGGGGACTGTAGTACGGAGGTTCCAACTGTTAAAAATGGCTTTGGACAAGATCCTTCTAACTAAAAATGTATTCAGCATTTCCTATTTGATATTTTTCTTGAGATAGAGTACCATAAACATCTTCTTTCTTATTTACAATGTAGTGATTTAATATTATGGCAATATGCTTACTGCTATGCACAACTAAAAATTATACTGGTCCCTTTTTTATGCTTTAACCTTTTCTACCTTTTCAGTTTCATTTAAAATCTATTAATTTCCTTTTCATGTGATAGGTTACTCGATTTTATTTTTTTTTTTAAGATTTTATATCTCTGTCTACTTGTTTCACCTGTCCTCTCACTCTAGCTCAACTTGTAACACTATAGATTTTACTTCTTCATTCAATTATTGGTCCTTTCCCCCTGCTTTTTTCTGCTCAACCCATCAGCATTTCTCACCTTCTCAACACTCTGTACTTATCCTTTGATCCTTTTACTACAAATATCTTGACTGTCTTTCTACTTTTCTGCTTTTTTCTTCTTTCTCACCTCTGTTCACAGTTGTATCACACCTCTTTTTCACTTAGCCCATCTCATAGTTCCATCTTCTCATTTTCTTTCTTTATTTTTTTTTTAATAACTCATTTGGTGTAGCCAAGAATTGATGACATAAAAGGATAAACCTGAAGCACACCAGATTTAAGGAGGCTTTTTGCAGCCATCTTCTTTTCTGATAATTAATATGAAACTCTTTCCACTTGCTTTCTCATTTCTATTTCATCAGTGAATTTACTCTTTGTGTGAACTGGGGGAAAAGTAACTTAGGTCTCTCTCTTCCTTTTTCATAACAAAAAAGGAGGGAAGGAAGAATAATGCTAAATCTCCATGAGATCTTCATTCTCACTTTCAGTGGAAGGAGGCAGATTATTAACCCTACCGAACCTAGGGATGTATAATGAAAGCAAGGTAAAACTCTCTTCCCAGTATAAACTCCTTTCTTTTTGTAGTGCTTTTCAAAAAGAATGCATTCAGTAATGTGCCATGTGAATTCTCTGTCCTTGTGTTCTTTTGTTCACTTTCAGCAGGTGCTAACTAATCTTTTTTCTGTGAATTTAGAATGAAGAGGAGTTGCTTAGGGAGCAGTTCTGGGGGGTGAACTTTTTTCTGTATGTATGCATGCAAGATTTTAAGAGGGTCAAATGGAGAGAAATACAAACAGGAGAGCAGAAAGTCAGACAAGGATAAGCCTTATATGAAGCTGGTTCCCTAATACATAGATTACAACATATTCCATACAATATTTTACAAAATTTGATTATCTGTAATGTGCTTCAATCCCCTCATACCACCTGTAATCAAGTATATATTTTCCAAATTTATGATAGGAATGGAGTTTTACAACTTGAAGTGGTTGATGATGTGCCTTATGGATTGTGCTTCGGCAGCTATATAAAGTTGTAGAAGGTACTACAAAATGTGTAGAACTAGACAGCTGAAATATAAATACTTCATTTCAATCAATATTTGAACAGACTTGTATTGGAACTTGTTGATAATTACTTAAAAGTTCCTTGTTTGCTTATTATTACTTTAACTTCTTGCTGAAAATGTATGATTTTCATTTAAAATAGTAATTGCTAATAATCACCATCATCATGGCTAGGCTTCGCGAATGAAGATTTGAGAAGGGCTCCACCCACGCTTGCTACAAATGCATTGATGGCTAAAAAAGGCCAATGCGAGATAGACAAGTACGGTTGCAGAAGGTACAGCAGAAAGACTCCCCAGGTGATATCGACAAGACTCGATTCTTTCTGCGTTGTCTTTTCTCCTCAAGAGTGATCCTGCGTGTGTTCTCAAAAGCAGCAGCAGCATTATAGATGGTGTGTCTCCAGGCCTCCCGATTGGAGGCCAGAGTAGACCAATGGTGGTAATCAACCAATAGTACACCAGAAATAGGTGGTTTGAAATACCAAAACATACTGAAGGGAAATGGCTTGTCAGACAGAGTCTAGGAAAACATCTTAGGAGCTGGATATCCACCTATTCCTGAGAAATAGAGGGTATTTTATCTGTTGCCTTTATACTTCTGTAGTTGTTTGCTTCCAAAGATTGTGATGCCTCAGAGCTTTGTGGATTTTTTTAGCTTTTTGTAGATTTTAAAAATAGTTGTGTCATTGTGTCTTCAAGTCTAGAACTTTGAAGGAGCTCCAAAGACTTTATGTGCTGTGAAGAAGATGAAGATGAGGAAGAAGGGGTCCCAAAAACCCCAGACCAAATTCCTGAAAGGGTGTGTTGGGGGGCAGAGCTGAGCAGAACTATGGGTGGATAGCTCTGGAATTGGATGGACCTTATTATAAAATCATTGAACCACTGCCTGGGTATCATGTGTATTCCCTGGGCCTCTGGGCCTGATTAAAGGACCTAGTCTTTTTATCTTATCTTATACACTAAATTGGCCTGGAGTCGTTTTCTTCATGGTCTCTTGGGCAACAATTGCAAAAGCTATAAAATACATAACAAAGCTTTATGGCTTCCTGGGCATCCCTTTTATGAGAATGCATAGTCAGCAGTGTGCCCTGGCTGCCAGGAGGGCCAGCCATGTCCTGGGGGGCATGAGGCAAAACATTGCCAGCTGGTGGAGAGAGGGGATTGTCCCACTCTGCTCTGCACTGGTGTGGCCTCTCCCAGAATATTGTGTGCAGATTTGAGCACCACAATATAGGAAAGATATTAAGCTCCTAGAGAGTGTCCACAGGAGGATAACAAAGAGGTGGAAGGGCCTTGAGGGGAAGCTGTAGGAGGAGCAGCTGAGGTTGCTTGGTCTGTTCAGCCTGGAGAAGAGGAGACTGAGAGGAGACCTCATTGCAGTCACAACTTCCTCATGAAGGAGAGAGGAGGGGCAAGCATTGATCTGTGGTGACCAGAGACAGGACCTAAGGGAATGGTCTGAAGTTTTGTCAGGACAGGTTTAGGTTGGATATTAGAAAAAGATTCTTCACCCAGAGGGTGGTTGGGCACTGGAACACTCCCCAGGGAAGTGGTCACAGCACCAGGAATGACAGAGTTCAAGAAACATTTGGATGGTACTTTCAGGTACATAGTGTGACTCTCAGGGATGGTCCTTCGTAGGGCTAAGGTTTGGGCTCACTGACCCTTATGGGCCCCTTCATCCATTTTTTTTGGTTTTGACAAAAATTCAGACTGATCAAAAAAATTAATATTTTCTAGAAAAAGTATTGATATATTCATTCAATTTGAATTAGAAACTTAACTTTGAGAAATTGTTTCTGTTGAAAATTAATTCAAAAGTTTAAATTATATTCTTACAAAATAGTGTTTTTAGGTGTACTACTAATTCAATATCAAAATACCCTTGCTATCCTGATATGTCTCCATAGATATTTTGAAATCACTGTTGATTCTAATGTTTCATTTTGAATATTATCATATGCAGCATTCTGTGTTTCTGCAGAAATCCGTAGTGTAATTTTTTTTATGTGTTACTCGACATCCACAACACTTTTCTGCTATGATGTTTCTTAGCATTATAAATTTCCTAGGTATTTTGAAGAGAAAAGTAAATAGACTGAATTCTGGTTTTACTGATTGTGAAAATAACCTGTATAATATTCTTTTTACATGCAGTTTCTCAATAATCCCAATCCAAATATTTCTAAAAGTTAGTCTAGAGACAAAGCTATATCCAAAATCTTGTTACAGACCAAAGGGAAAATGTAGCTTAGATGAAACTATTACTTTTTGTTAGCCTGCTTAGTGCTTTAGAATCATAGTATTCCATATTGTCTCATTATTCCAGGAAGAGTCTTTTTCCTAAATTTTTACACAAAATAATTTTTCATAGTGATTATCCTTTTTCCTTTGTCATGCTTACTCTTTCAGTATCACTATGGATCCTAAAGCTGGCCCTCCAGCCTACCTTAAGCAGAATAAAGGTGTGGGTAATGGCACATTTAGAGGACCTTGAGGTCTCCCCTGAGAATAATGTGATGTTCTCAAGGTTGGTTTCTTTCCTCCTCTTCAGTGGTGGCATTGTATTGGATTTATTTTCACATTTAATTTTATCTCGCTCTTGTTCATTCTGCAGGCATTCCTAGTTGAAGTTTAGAAGCTATTCAACAGCCTCTTCCAGCCTCATTTGACACAAGAGTCTCTTGGGTTTTGCACAGTTACCATTTTATATGTGAGATTTTTATCAAATGTGATGTTCCTAGTGCTGCTCTGACAGACCTTCACTGACCATTTTGAAAATCCACACAAAATTGCAGAACATATTTATTTTGTCAGTGGAAATCAGTCTTTCCCCCTTTCTAATATTCTGATATCAGCAGACCTACAGCATACACTTCCAGGTGTCATACTGCATAAGAAAAACATTCTTCTAGAAAACTTACATGGAACTTTTTTTACTGTCAGTAGTGGGGTTTTTTTCCTTTCTTTTGTCCTTCTAATTTGAGAATTCAACTAACTAACTAATAATAATAAAAAAAGTTTTGAAATAGAATATATGGCTTCCTGGGACAATGACATGGGAATGACTTTTGAGTTCAAACACAGGATTTTCCCAGCACCAGGAAAAAATGTTGGGTAGAAGCTATTTCTTTCCTGTAATGAGCATGAACTAGCAATAAGTTTTTCCTATCACTGATGTTAAATTATGCCATGGTTTCCAAGAGATCTTTCCCAGCTTCTGGGAACTGCTAAGATTGCTCCAAGTCTTTTTCACAATGATTGTTCTTTATATAGGGTAGGTTATGTGGTAACAGCAGGAAGACTGAAAGCATGTCCTGAGTGTCTCTGCTAATTTTTTAAAGAAGATATTTATGAATTTCAGGTGCATGAGAAGTTGATCAAAACTGTAGACTTCAGAATCTTTTTCTTAAAATTCAAAGGAAAAGGTGAATGGCTGAAGGATTGTTATGGAGGAAATATGTATTAAAATTAATAAGTTGTACAGAAAAAAGGTTTCCCTCCAAAAAATCTGTTACAGAGTTCCAAGTGAAGTTATCCATCCCATTCACTGAGACAATAGTATGATTACTGTAGACTATCTGGCTTTGTTTATGGATTGCCTCCAGTCATTATTCAGAATTCTGAGTGATGTAATGCCTGGGGGATGTTTATGGTGTGAATGTTAGTATTTAGCTAAAGAAATCTTTGTTGATCAGACCTGCAGATGCCCTGTAAACTTTGGTAACAAATGATCTTGCCTGTCATCCTTTCCCAATACACATGTCCTCACTGCTCCAGCTTGGTTGCAAGGTTTAGTTTTCACCAAGAACACTCTTTAGTTATTCGCTACACTCCATAACACATTGTTTGACATCTGTTACCTTCCCACATTATTAAAGTGGGTTATTGTACATTACTCCAGCCTAAATAAATATGTCACATTACAAGGAAAAATCTGCACTTAGATTGGAACAGTAAAGCTATGTTTGCTATAGAATTACAAAATATAGTCCTGAAGTGCTGTGGGGAAAAAAAGCATCCAAACAGTGGGGCTACTCCAGGGATGAATGCAAGTCTTTCCTTACATTATCATTATCATGTGAATGTAATGAAGGCACTGTTGAGGGACCTCATTAGGAGTGATATTTTTTCTTTTAGTGTTAGTGTGAGGAACTTGAAAACTACATTATAAAATGGAGATTCAACTCTTTCATATACTTTATGGGTTAAAGCAATCCAGTAAGTGGGAACAGCTGTGACTTTAATCACATAAGAAATAAACCCTTCTATTATGCCCTGCTGAATGCAGAGGCAGAATGCAATAACTAAGCACTGAAAGGCAGGAGGCAATCAGTGGGATATTTATTTCCTTTTGTTGTTGCATGATATGCTGATTTCTGTTAATGTTGATTTTTAAAAAATTTATTATTGACTTACAGAAAAATTCTAATGAGTATTTTAAGGCATATAAAGGTTAATGTCTTATTCTTCAACTTACTTTTAAAACATATTTTGTTTTTTAACACCTTGTACATTAATTTAATCATTTTTATATCCTATTTTGCATTTTGTCAGTTACAATACAGGAACTCCAATATGTTCCACAGATTTCTTAATCTCCATAAATCTTTTCTTCTAAAATTATCCAAACAGAGGTGAAATATTTACCTGTAGAAAGCCCAAATACAGAAGTATTCTATTTTTTACAGATATGAAAGACTTTCTATATTTATGGGTTATTTTTGCCTAAGTGTAAATTCTAATTTAAGGCCAATAGCTATAAGTGATGATATTGCTCTGTATAGTGGGGGAAAAAATAATTATCTTTGAAAAAAATCATGGCATAATGGAAGCTGAGTTTGTGGGGATGATAGAACAATAAGGAGGAAGTAGTATGCTCTAGGAGGAAACTATATTTTATAATTAACCACAACTTTTTGCAACTTGTGTTGCATTTATTTTCTAGTGCAGATCTCTAAAGTACTTTGCTTCTGTAATTGCATATATGTCAAGCCTTAAAAATGAAGAAAGGAAGGAATAGAGACACAGTCAGGGGCATTCATCCCAACTAGCTTTAGATAGCTGTACCTGAGCTAGTTATCTCGGGGGTTTGATACAGATAGGTTCTCTTTATAGATCTGTCTTCAGTGCAGCACCAATGTTAAAATTAGGTACCTCAAGTTTGACCTTATTCTAAAGCATTTGAAGATGCCTTAATTAGGTGAGGCAAATTGAATTCTAAAGTAGATATTTCTCTCCATTTATGGAAACTGAGCTCATGAAATCTAACTTGGGTAAATACTAACCTCAGTGATTTTTTTTATCAGCATCAGAAAGCAAGTCTCTGGCAATGCTAGGAAGAGATTTTCTAATGTAGTACTTTATGTCCCAGTGCAAACTTTAAAGTAGACATTGTACTACAGAGTGAGATTAAAATGATGAGAAATCACATAAATGTAGGAAATATATTTGGTTTTGAAATACAAGTAAATACAACCTCAGAGCTTTTATATGAATAAACCCATTCCGTTACCCAACAGAATTTAAATGATAAAGTAAGATGATGGAAAAATTATCCCATGAAGTCCCTTCTGCCTGAGAAAGACCATTACGTGTTTTTAATGAGTTTTACACCTTGCAGATTAATTGACAATGCCTATTTCAAATACATGAATTAACAATAAAAGCTTGAAGTGATTTAACTACATAGGGATAACAATGGCTAGAAATATTAAAAAGATCATAGAATTATAATATCACAGAGTATGTTTAGTTGTAAGGGAACCAGAAGGATCATTGACTCCAAGAGTCACACCATGTGCCTGAGAGTATCATCCAAAAGCTTCTTGAACTCTGTCAGGCTTGATGCTGTGACCACTTCACTAGGGATCCTTTTTCAGCACACAACCACCCTGTTGGTGAAGAACCTTTTTCTAATATCTAACCTAAACCTCCCCTGACACAGCTTCAGGGGAGTTTCCTCCAGTCCTGTCACTGGTCACCACAGAGAAGAGATCTGTGCCTGCTCTTCCCCTTCCCCTCATGAGGAAGTTGTAGACTGCAATGAGGTCTCCCCTCAGTCTCCTTGTCTCCATCAGCTAAAAAACGTTCATGACATTTTCTTAAGCTTGACAGACTTTTTCCAAACTGGAGAAGGTTTCTGATCTATGATGGGTCTGCAAGAGAAACTCTGGTGCCTGGAGAGGTAAATCAACAGAGTTTAGGTTGTGAAAGTTCTGGAAGGACTGGTTATGACAAGTGTGGCTGAATAATAGATACTTCAAGGAACAGAAGCTACTGATGTCTGGAGAAAGGAGGAGAGGCTATAGCAGAGCACAAAATGGGAATGTACATGGTTGGGTGAGATTCACTAAATGTAGTTTCAAGCAGTTGCAGTATGTTGTGAGAATTAGACAGGCTAAAGGCCTGGGGAAAGAACCAGAGCTTAACAGCAGGCTTTGGGCTAAGCTGAGCAGAGAGCAACTCACTACAGGATTGGAGCTGCTACCCTAAAAGTCTGCTAGGTCTCCAGGTAACAGCAAGCAGCCAATCAGGTGCTGAGGTCACAGGTTTTACCTTAGAAGGAAGTTTTACCTTATAAGGTATGTTTTTGTGTTTGTGTAAAGGTTATAAAAGGGCTGCATGCCTTCAATTAAGTTGTCTCAGTTTCTCTCCTGGCTGAGTCCATGTCTCAGTTTCCTCTATCCTCCTGAGTCCATAACCCCATGCTACACCTCAGTATGTATGCCTACTACAAAGTAAGAATTTCTTCTTGTGTGCTGATGAGCAACAGATACTTTCAGGGAATATTTTACCTGACTTGCCTTAGAATAAAATTATTTGTTCCCTGCAGTATCATTAACTGTAAACAGGGCCTGGTGTGAATAATTTGAGTTGTATGCCTTTGTTATGCATGTTTAATTTTGGCAACATTTTGGTCGAAGCCATCAGTTTTCTCATTTACTGAAGTATGAAGAAAGAATTTCCATCACCATAAGACAAAGAAGGTATATTTTGAGTAAACTCTAGCCATCAACATTTAGCAAGTCTTGTACATCAAATGACATGAAATCCTCAGATGTCCTTCAAAAATCTTTATAGAGAGAGTACATAAACTTCACAGATCAGCATGGCTGATGTCCAGGTAGTTTTTTAGATAGCCACTGCTTTCAAAGGCTTGATGTGTACAGACTTAATTTTCCTTCAGATCTCATTCTTGCTTTCACTAACTTTTACCTTTTCAAGTAACATAAATAGTTGTCCTTCTTCCAATTCCTCAGATATTTGGCCTGCTTGAAGATTTGTATCTCCTTACTTTACATTTGTCTTTCCATGTCCTTCTGGATTTGTGCTTACAGATGAATTACTTGCTTCAGTATTTAATGAAATTGTGAACTATATCAATCAAAGTGTGTAGTTCCCTTGTGTCCTTACTTAGAGCTTTAGGTCATTCATGTACAGTGGCTATTTAACCGTCAATTTCCCATTTGTCTTATCCCATCCATAGTATTTTCAATTTTTACAGAGAGGAGAGAGTCAGACAGTACATGTAACACATGCTGTAAAATGTTCTATGCTCTTTTAAGGAATATTTTCTTAATAGGACTGATTACATTTAATGATTTTGTTGTTCAAGAAATACTTTTTTAAGTATATGAAAAGAAGTAAACGTTAAGGATTTCTAGAGTAAAATTTCAGACTGGGTGGAGAATGAATTGAGAGAAGATCTGAGGAGAAAGGCTTTGGGGGCTGGTGGTATGACACAGCAATATGTGCTGGCAGCCCAAACAACCAGCTGTATCCTGGACTGCATCAAAAGAAGGGCAGCCAGCAGGTTAAGGGACATGATTTTCTCCCTCTGCTCAACTCTCATAAGACCCCACCTGCAATAGTATGTGCAGCTCTGGAGCTGTCACCTCAAGAAAGACATGGACCTGTTGGAGCAGGTAAAGAGGAGAGTGATAAAGATGAGCAGAGGGCTGGAACACTTCTGTGAAAGACACACTCAGAGAGCTGGTACTGTTCAGCCCGGAAAGGAGAAGGCTCCATTGTAGCAGCATTCCAGTACCTAAAGGGGGCCTATAAGGGATCTGGAGAGAGACTTTTTACAAGGATATAGTTTTACATATAGTGATAGGACTAGGAGTAATGTTTTTAAACTAAAAGAGATTAGATTTGGATTAGCTATTAGGAAAAAATTTTCTACTGTGCCAATGTTGCGACACTGGAACAGGTTGTCCAGAGAAGCTGATGATGTCCTATACCTGCAAGTGTTCAGGGCCAGATAGGATGTGGCTCTGAGCAACCTGGTAGAGTGGAAGGTGTCCCTGACCATGGTAGGGGGATTGGAAGTAATCGGTCTTAAAGGTCCCTCCCAAATCAAATAATTTTATAATTCTATGAAAAATTGTTCTACAATTTATTAGTTGATAACTTTGTGGGTTTTTTTCTTTCTGTGTCAAATGACATTAGTTTTTTCGCTGCATGCTAGATATCTACAGTACATTTACAGCTCACTAAGGAAATTTCTCTGGTTACTGAGAAGGACTACAAAAAAGGTTTTGTAAATAAATAACACAGAGGTTCTGTTCTATAAATACCAGTTTTCTCCTCTAATTTCTTTTCTCTGACAGAAACTTGAAGACAGTTATCCATTTCTGTTTTCTCATTTGATATAAGCATACATTTGCAGTACCAGTTTATGCCTCAGTCTGCACATGAGCATAATAAGAAATGGTGCCTCCCTTTCCACAGCGTCGTGTCTTTTCTCCGGATTCTTAGAACTAGAAGGTAGGGTCATGGAAAAGCAATGCTGCAGCACAAGGGATATATGAGATCTAAATGATCCGTCAGGGAGCAAGAGATAGCAATCCAGTGCAGGTGGAATGTCCTCCTCCTCTTCAAGTTTCTTCAGTAAATTTGAAACAACACAAGATCTTTGATTAAACATTACAGTTCTGAAGTAAATTGAGCTAGAGATAATGATTTCCTCTTTACTGAAGAGGATATTTGAAATGGAAAAACCTCTGTCCTTTCTACTTTCCTGTCACCAAAACCCTATGTTAAAGCATCACAAGAGCCTCACACTAGAAACAGCTGTCTTCCAAAAGATGTGACTGACCTTAGCATCTTAAAGTGAGCTTGTCTCCCCTGACTCCAAGGGAAATACGCAGATTTACTAAGGATGAGATTTTCCAGATGTGAACCATTTCACCCAGAAAAGGGAGAGAATGTACTTTTCCTAGGAAAGGATGAAAACTCAAGCACACTATGATACACGACAGCTGCTCAGAATATTATTTTCACTATGAATGTCTCTGCAGAAGTTCAGTCAAAACTACTATTGGTTTTCCATAGAGTTTTATTCTTCAAGCCTTTGTATGAAAAGTGTGAAACAAACTGTTAATAGCACAACTATGACAGGATCTTGAAGCTCTTGGCCAGACTCCATAGTCAACTGACAAAACTATCTCTGCACTCTTCCTCCTGTGCAGACTGTGTTGTCAACTAGGGAGGATCAGATTAGAGTTTGCTGTATATTGACAATCAACCATATTTTTTTCCTGACACAAAAACAAAGTATCAAGTTCAAGAGTATACTTTACATATACAGACTGATGCTGCTAAGGAATTACTGAGTTTGTAAACATTTCCAAGCCAGCTTCCTTGACAGAGGAATGAAAACAGCTATGTGGAGGCTGTTATTCTCTATTGCGACATATAGAACTAGTGGAATACTTTAGATGTAAATAATCTTGCAAAATTCAGGTATCTGCAACATAGATATCTAGAGATAGAACAGACCTTTTAAGAATATCTTCAAGATTAATGGAGAGAAATAGGTATACATAGAGGGCAGTTCATATATTCTAATTTAGAACACTACTCAGGCTGAACACTACTCCTCCAGAAATGCCTTGTTTTTCTCCAGTAATTATAAAAGGAAATAATGCCTAGAAATATGTACTAAGATATGTTCCTACAACCTAGCTCTGTTATATCACTAGCTTTAATTAGTCATGAATGTAAATAAAAATGCAGATTAAATTTATTTTAACAACACTATATACAGAAGATGAAGACTTCAAATATATTGTAAGGAACATTAATAAGAGAAAAGGAATGATTTGCTCTTGAATTATGGTTTCCTTTACTGTGCATCAGTGAACTTCTAGTGAAATGAACTATATTATTTGAAATTAACTCCAGAGGTACAGATAACAAATTTGTTTGGGAATTTGTATCTGGTTTGGGGTGTATATTTTTAAAGGACAGAATGCTCCCAGTCTTGAGTTACAGATTTTTCTTCAGGATAAAGAATTCCATAGACCTTAAATAAGGTTCCACTTTACTGCCACTAAGTAAGGGGTGGAAAAAATTTACAAGCCATCATTAAAACTCATCAATTAGAATCCAATTCCATACATTTAATTTAGGTAGTATTTGAAGAAGAAGTAACTATTGCTAATTAAGGCATGCACAAAAAAAAATCACATCCTACACTTTACAGTGACTATCCAGCTTACATTTCAATCTTTTAACCATAGACAGTAGTATTTTTCAGAATAATTAAACCACAACAGCAGAGCTGCTCTTCAGCCAGCATAAATTTTATTATCTCTGTGGCAGTCTAGGAAGCTAGCTGAAGGTCTAGACTAATCCTATTAATATTCATAATTTACATCCTTCCTTTCTCTTATAACATTATTTATAATCTTTTTTAAATTCCTGGTTCTCCTGATGCTCTTAAGATAGCCAGTAAGTAATCTCTCCATAGTTTACTGAGCAAATGCTTCTCAGTTTCAGCTGATGGATTTCTTTAATTTCCTTATGACTGGATCAGAACTTTTACATATATGTCATTTCATTGCAGAAAGGCAGTGCTATTTTTCCCCCTTTTTTTTTTTTTTTTGCACTTTACATAATGTCAGACATCTGTAATAAATATAAAATTTGGCTATCTATTATCAACATTTTTTTCTGAAGAACTTATTCCAAGTTTCATTTCAAGATAATCCTGCCACAGAAATTATTTCTTAGTTACTGTTCAGATGATGGATATGTAAAGAAATGGTTTTTCTTTGATTTTACAATTCATGTACAGCAAAGCTGCAAAATTCCCGTGGAGAGGAACTGATAAGCTTGCCTCTGAAGAATAGCATGCATCTATCAGTATCTGTTGGCTGGTTTAACTGTGTTTGCTTAACTGTCTATGTTTAAGACATCTTTCTGTGTGAATTCCCATAAACATCTTGTCCTTTCCCATGGCTAGGTTTGACTCATCCAAGATAGTATCATCTGAACTGACTTTAGCAAAAGAAGATGCCATCCAAAGTGAGTAATACCCTCAAAAGTCGTCCCTGACCATTCAGTTTGAACACAATTCCAAATCCTTTATATATATGAACAGAACACCTTCTCTAGTGATCTGTTGCTTTATTTGGGTGTAGTCAGAATCCATATAATTTGAGTCGCTGCAATTTTAGTTGAATGGTGATTCTTGGCATTGCATGAAAAAATTTCTACTTTTGCTTGGAAAATTAAGATCCTGAATGCCTGATGTTTTGGAGAAATATCAGGATTCTTTCTTTTGTAAAATAGCCTTGTAGCTGGAATTAAAGAAAATATTTATTAAGCTCCAGACATATGACACAGATTAGAAAACTACTACGATGGAACCAAATGGTAGGTTAATATTCTAATGTGATAGATTAATCAATGTAAACCACATAGTTCAGTTGAAACCGCTGTTCCAAATTGCCAATTTCATCTTCATCCAGCAGAGAAAATGCCAGCCTTTCTCTCTGCAGTAAAATCTTCTTGTTATAACAATGAAGCAACTCCAGAGTTACTGTTATTGTGAAACATCTGGTAGCTACAAGATGTAGCTCCTGTGAGATAATCACATCTCTGCAAAATTAGAAGAACTTACGGAACTTTGTTGTATTTCATGTTTTGTAATACCCCTGAGTGTGGTTGGCTCATAATTCCGTAATCACTTTACCCCTGCACCAGAAATGAAACCACAGATGCTACACTTTACTATAATGGCCAACGCTTAACATAAATAAATGATCAGAATAACAGCATTGTTCATATATAAAATATGTACACCGTAATAAATACCACGGATTGAAAGTTGCTGGAAACACACTAAAATAGGTGCAGAAGGCCTCATTATGGACATCATTAAATATAGATCAGGAGACTGAAAAGTAATTGTGAAATTTGAATTGTCTCTTTTTTTCTTTTCTTTTTTTTTTTTT
>NW_020955281.1:47303-72128 GCF_003031625.1 Empidonax traillii
TAAAAAAAAAAAGAGGGAACTGGATTTTTTTCCTTTGACTTTTCTTAGGTGTTTTTTCCATTTTCTTCTAAACTATCTGAAAATAAAAAGGAAATTTCCAGCTCATCAGAGTGAAAATGCCTGAAATAATCACGATAGCCATTGCTGATCTGTGAACACCACTCACCTTCTCATCTGATCTAAGCAGCTGCTAGAAAAATTACTGAGTCATAGGATATAAAGGATAGTACTAATGTTACAAACATATATAATAACTAAGTTATTTGAAAAAATGTATTTTTAGATATTTATTACTTTGTACAAGCAATAAGGAAGTTGGAATAACTGCTTTTTTAAAAAAGAATGGCCGCAGATGAAGAATAGCTGACAGTTTTGGATATTATTGTACAGGAATGACTGGCAATCCCAAGGTTGAGCAGAGGTATTCTTGGCAGGTAATGTTAAATATTTTAAGAGCAGCTTCCCCTGGGATAGTTCTGCACCATCACTTACTTCTTCTAATGCATATTTCAGGAAATACAGAATATATCAAAAGGACTTACATTTTAGTCTTACAGAAAACATCATACTGAATTATATGAGAACAGAATCAAATATTGTTTAAGCAATGTTGACAAAAATGGCACATTCTCATGTTAAAAAACAGCTAACAGAGGTCTCTTGTGCTTCTCTCATTGCCCGTACTACTTTTCTGGGACCTGCAACTTGCAAAGACACTTCCACTTCTTCTAATGTTATAATTTTGATTTTATATCATTTACAATCATTTCATATTCACTAACAAACTGATAACCTATGGTTACAGGCCTCCTAATACAATGATATTCATTATCTGTTGCCCAGCTGGGCAAACATTAGCAACAATGATTTATTTTTATTATAGAAAAAAACCCAAACAACAAACTGGTTTACTGGTTGGTAGGGATTTTTAAAACTTTGCTATACGTTTTTGTATCGTTGTTCTAGACTTAAAACTGTATGGCAGAACACAGTTTACACAGGTCTAAGTACTAAATTCCCTGGTTACAGTGCACTGAGTCAGCAATATCCCTGGGGATATTGGGGCCCATCTCTGCTATAATTTTACCCGGCATTTCTTAGGTAAAGTCTCTCTAAGTTATCTTCTTGCACTAAACAAATGCAGCAATTGTGCACATGCCAACAAGAAGCCTGGCACCACAGTGTACACAAAGAGGAAATACACTTTGGGAACAAAATAAACTGTGCTAGTATTCCTCAGAGCAGGGAATGTTGCCATCAGCTAAAAAGCTTTAGAGATGCAATTGCAATGTGTGATTTGAACCTCTAGGGAAAACAAAACAAAATGAAACAAAACCAAACCAACCAAACCAACCAACCAACCAAAAAAAAAAAAAAAAAACCAAAAAAGCAAAACAAAACAAAACCCAGAAACAACAAACAACATCCTCCTGTCCCCCAGCTTTCTATGTTGGTTTGGTAGGACATTTCTAAGGCCTATTGCGTTTGTAGTTCACAGTAGTGGCATGTTCAGTGCACAATAAAATGAGATATACTATTTCTACCTACCTTTCATTCTCAGACCTTGTAAACAAGCATTTATTTGTACTGATGGGAAGGGAGGGCTACCATCAGCATGATTTTAGGAGGTCAAAACTTCCCCTATGTCTGTAAAGCCTGTTACTGAACAGTACTGAATCTAACAGAAGACAACACCTTAAAGTAAGAGCTTTATATGTCCTTTACAAATACACTTTATTTTTGCCTTTTTGTCTCTCTGGCACAGTGTGAGACTGATGTGTATATGGCAGCAATGGAGATTCATCTGGTGAGCTTAATGGGCAATATGTTACTTTTTGCAGTAGTACTTCTATACCATATGGCACACTCAAGTGTTGGAGTCTCTTCAGGTTTTTGATGGTTCCATGTATCTGAAGTTTCAGAAACTCTTGAGTCCTTGTTGATCTGGAGTAAATATAACCAGTGACACAGTTCTATCTTTTTATTATGATACTAAAATATTAATGAGATAAAACTTTACTCTGCACAAGTCTGGGGTAAGCATCTTCAGAAAATGCAACGGACCAGCATATTTATTTCCAGTGGGCAAGCACATGGCAGCATGGTGAGCACACCCAAAAAAGCAGTATCTTCTGATTCTACTGAGTTTCCATCTCCTGATAGAACTAATGCAGCCATGGAGCTCCTGTTCAAGTATATAATCACCCCGATTTTTAGCTGTGCAATGTGTGAAGAGATATTCCCAGAGTGGAAAGTGACTGCAAGTAAGCCTGTGGGAAATGACCAGGTTCATGAGCTGCTCTCCTTGGTGGATGAGGTGCAGGATGAGGTGGGCAGATTGAGGAGTATTTGAAAGTCTGAGAGGGAAATTAGAGCAATACCCTGCCATCTATGATGCAGAGATGCCTTACCCTCTAATCAACACTCTAAGATACTCTTACAAATAGGTACAAGGCCCTAGGTAAAATACATGAACAGAATAATGAGGAACCTGAACAAACAGTCTTGTGAAGATCAGAGAGACCAACCGCTCAAAACAAAACCTACAATAAGACATGTAAACAATGGCCACTGGTGATTCTACTGTGTGAAATGGAAGCACGTGTTTGCAGACTGGACCTTTTGTGCATCAAACACGGCACAGCCACCCAGTCAAAAGAGGTGATCATCCCACTATGTTAGTGCTGCCTCATCTGGGTAATACGTGCAGTTCTGGGCCCCAGAGTTTAAGAGTTTTGTGAAGGTCCTTGAATGCATCAAAAGGAGGAAAATAAAGCTGGTGAAAGGGCTGGAAGGCATGTCTTATAAGGAGTGACTATGGACTTTGGGGTTTTCTAGTTTGAAGAAAAGGAAGAGCTGAGGAGTGATCTCATTACTTTCTACAGCTTCCTGAAGAGGGAAATGTTGAGTGGGAAGTGCTGAACTCTTCTCCCTGTGATCCAGTGAAGGATGCATGGGCATAGATCAAAGCTGCATCAGGGAGGGTTCAGATAGGACATAAGGATGCATTTCTTTACTGAGAGGGAACAGGTTTTCTAGAGAGGTTGTTGGTGCCCCAAGCCTGTCTGTTTAAGAGGCATTTGGACAATACCCTTAACAATATGCTTTAATTTCTGGTCAGCTCTGAATTGGTCAGGCAGGTGAACTAGATGATCAAGGTAGCTCTCTTCCAAATGAAATTATTCTATTATTCTATTCTATTTGTTTCGTTTCGTTTCTGAGGTAAGTTTAGACTCCTCAGAATTACAGGAAATGGTGAATTTAATTTTTATTCACTATTGCTACTTAAATTTACTTTGGGAATATCTAAATGTCTGAAGAGAATTTATGCTTTTGTGCCTCAGTTTCCTATAAGAAAATGTGAATGTTTTAATTTATCAATTTTGAAATGTATGATAAACATACACAAGTGTCATAAAGCACAAAATCGAGTACTTGCTATATGAATCTCTTTTGCTACCTGTTACTATCCCTCTTGAAGTCAGGACAACATTATGTTACACTGGTTTGTGGTGGTG
Source organism: Empidonax traillii (assembly GCF_003031625.1). Lineage (NCBI taxonomy): Eukaryota > Metazoa > Chordata > Aves > Passeriformes > Tyrannidae > Empidonax > Empidonax traillii. The sequence goes on from NW_020955281.1 coordinate 50,822, forward strand.
GTGTTGTTGTTGGTATTGATATTTTCATTTTTATTAATTTTCTCTTCATTTTTCCTGATATTCCTCCCTAACATAGCTATATATTTATATATTATGGATACTATGATTTACACTGGCTTTAAGATTAAATGTAGCTGAGAGAAAATAATTATTTAATATATATTTTTTCTTTTTTTCTTTTTTAACTTCATGACTAAAACCAACCAACCAAAGAACTAAAAAAGAACAAAAAGACTCCAACCACAGAAACTTGCAAGGTTCAAGTCTGCTAGGCACATTTTATAACACAGCAGCCACATTATCATGTTTCTGATTTTTCAACATTTTTATTGCTTAAAAAAAAAAAAAATCACAGCATTTTACCTATTTTGGCATGGTTTATTAAAGACTCTATTAAACAAAAAATTAGCCTTATAAATGAAACAGACGTTTTAATATCTTCAGTATATTCTACCTGAGCTGATCGGTTAGCTTTTTAAATATGAGCATTTTGTAGGCTGTGGCTGTGGCCATTGACTAACACAAAAGAAGTGGCTGGTAGAGCCACATTCCAGGTTGATGACCCCCAAGACCTTGTCTGTGGGGAGGGGTAAGGAGTTCTTTTCTACTTTTTTTTAACTCCTCTCCTGGGAAATGGCAGTGACTCTGCAGTTGCCTGAGCTGGAATGGGGTCCGGGTGGCAGAAGCTCTGAGGTGACTTTGTTCTTGGCCTGGCTGCCAGCTGAGAATTTTGCTTGGATTTTCATTGGCGAGGAAGTGTTTGGGAGGTCTCCTCTCCTCTGTTTTTTTGGTAGCAATTCTTGTGAACATCAAAGAAGAGGGGAAGCCACACCACACAACTCAGCAAGCAGGACAAAGTGAGTTCCTGTTGGGAAGGACCTTTACTTTTTTTCTTTCCCTTCTTTCTCCCTTTTTTCCAGTGAGGGGGAGGGAAGACCTCCATTTTTTGCTTCTCCAGCACATCTGGGCCCCCCGCTGCCCACATGGTGACCACCAGTGATCCAACAGTGTCCCCTGCTGACTGACTCGGAGCACTGCAGGCTCTGAATCTCCAGTGATGCAACAGCACCCCCTGCCGACTGTGGTTAGAACTGCACCAAAGGGAGAAAACTGAACTGTTTACCTTTTTTGGTTTTGGTTTGTTTGGTTTTTTTTGAAGGGGATTATTTTTGGGTATAGGATTATTGTTTGGTTAATTTGTGTTCTTTCATTGTTCTGCCAACACACATGTATCTTTCAATAAAGGGCTGTTATTTTTCCTTTTTTTCACATTTTTCTCAACTGGAGCCTCCTAATTTCAGATTTACAATTGCTTAGAGGGATGAGTTTGGGTCTTCCTCATAACTCATCCTCAGCAAAACACTTTTGTCTCATTAAACTGAGACATAGCTATAGCACAAGTTGATTATTGCATTGAATAATATCTCATACTAAAAATACCACAATTATAGTTAAGAATTTCTGTACACTGATTTTGACAGTAACTCTTGTTACTGGGCAAAGTAGTTGAAGTTCCTATTTCAGTTGCCTGAACGATTGCAGTGAAGACTCAACAATAAATAATTACAGGCATGTAAATGCTAATAATGCCCAGAGGTCTTTTAGGTATTGTACATGAATAGGCTTTAATTTTACATGTTGACTTCATGGAGGCATTAGTATTCAGACTTATGGAACACCAGTTTTCAGAGCAGGTTTACTTCAAAGGCAAATTCCAACAACACAGACTTTTACAGGAAAAACTGGGAATTTCTGCTTCACAGATTAGACATCAGCTGTGTCCAGCCTGGTGCTCATGTGCTGCACTGCTTGGTCTATTGATTCTCTCACAGACAAGAAGTCAGAGGGAGGAAGAGCTTTGGTTTGGTTACTTTAAGTATGATGTATTAGATTTGTTGCTGATCAGTGGCCTTTTACACATGGACATACAGTGGCCAGGATTTCCTAGCATCTTACAATGATCAAGTTCACCATCCGTAAATTAATGGTGAAAAAACCCCAAGATTATTTTGTAAGTAATGACCCATTATTTGCATCTGCAGGGAAGCACTTAAGAAGGTTACACTGAAAAACAAATATGAAGGCTACAAGATCAGTACAAACATCTGGAATGAAGAATGAAATTACTGAGTTACTCAGTGTTAATTTATTTTTCTTTAAAATCCTTATGAACAGAGAGAATATGGATTCCACATTGATCATAGATAAAAACACCATAAATAAATTTAAAGCACTAATTCAATTTGTTCAGAACTGCAAAGGTAAGACTCACATTCTGTTTTTTCTTAGAAATAACAGTGCTGTCTTCTCTTTCTTTCAGCTTTGCCTACAGGGTAACCTTTGTTATTGAGCAGCCATAAAATTACCACCAATACTTTCAATGGATAGCTACTTCTCCAATGATGATAAAAGGCTTAAAATGTCTACCTTTTTCAGAAATGAAGAAAACAGTAACATATTTTGTACTATTTCCCACAATACTTATCCATTTTCAGCCTTTATTTTAGTGTAACTCTATGACTAGTACACCTATATAGATAGAATGAAAAATAAACTTAGCTTCGTAGACTACAAAACTGAATATCTTTACCAGAACTTGATTCTTGTATAAAACCAGAACTCAACATTTTATAAAACAGCAAAAACTTGATTTTCTGAGTAAATCTGAGTGTGACATAAGATGACATGCAGGTACTCCCAAAATTCCAGGCAGTGGAAGGATCTCAGGAGAATTTATTCCAAAGTTGAGAACATTCGATTTAAGGAAGAAAAACTTTATGGCATTTTGAATACCAGACCTGAGAAAGACACACCTCCTGTTCTCTTCAGGGCTTTTATCCTTGCTGGCCTCCTACTTTTTGACCTTTTTCCTGGCTGAAAGAAGTATGTCATACAAAAATTGCTACAAGCTAGTATCCCAGTGTAAAAGATGAGGAGAGCTACACAGCCATTGACTGTGTTTTATTGGTTTTAAAACTACTGCACTGTGCCAGTGTACATACTGTGCAAAAAATCCACACATCTCTAGCTCTGATACAACCCCTTAGTGGTCAGATAACTCGCTTCCCAGGTATTTCCTGAAGCTTTTTAATTTTCAGTGAATGAGTGCAAAGAGTTGATTTTCAGTTTGGATTTTTTTTCTGCTTAGATACTGTTTTTTCTGCTACTTCTACCTTACTGTGTGAGAGGACTGCGCATACTGTTACAGTTTTTTCAAGCCCATTGTAAATGTGGGAGCTGTGGGGATTAAAAAAAATGCATGGCACACTTATTCCTTTTAGTGGTACTAGCTATTGAAGAAAGAGGAAAAAGAAGTAGGCTAGAAGGGGGAACTTGGGAGATGTCAGTTAAGGTAAAGAAGCTAAAACCTCATTAGTTCGTCCTGTATCCTTCTCTAGCAATGTCTGAGTATCTTCAGTGTCTCTTACTTGGCATGTGAGTCCATTCTCCACATAAGCAGAAGGTACAGGAAGGTCCTCACAGGGCTGAATCATCATTGGCAACATTTTCATACACAGGATACCTTAATTACATGTAAAAAGAAAGTGAGATTAGGGAAAGATAATTAACAAAATGAAGGAGAAAATATAAAATGGAGTGTGACAAGAAAATGTAGTTTAATGGATTCTGAGAAGAGACATGCAAAAAACCAGATCAGAATTGGCGATACAGGGAAAAGGAAAGAAATTGAAAAATAAAATAAAATGAAAAAATCCAGAAAAAACGTCAAGTTCACAAGTAGGGGCTATTTGAGGAATACCTCAGTTGTTTCTATGAATCAAGTCAGGTGGTTGAATTTTTAAAACAATTTGGCAGCTGACTTCAAGTTGTTACACCTGTACGATTAAGATGTCTGATAGTTTTTGTGTCATCTTTCTGAGTTCCTAGGGCACCTCAGTTACATTTCAAACTGATTTGTGGGCAACATAGTTTAGTCTTAGATCTCACCTAAATGCAGTGAAAGTTTATGACCCCTGCTTATTTAAACCTGCAGACACCAAATCTACATTTCATAATCTGGAGCTGAATATTGCCTAAATGTATAAATTTAAATATGATTAACTACATTCTATATTTCAGATTGTATGCTGTAACCCTTTTCAGCCTATAAAAGCTTGCTGATATCCTGAAATTATGTAATGACATTTGTTGAACTGCTTTTCGGCATAATTTCTGAGGCAACTTTAATAACCACCTTGACAGCCTTTGATGAGTTTTTTTTTTTGAATAGATTTCATTACAGTATTCTTTTTTACCTCATTTTCCATGAGAAGAAACTAGTGGCCTAGTTAATGCCTGTAGCCAAATAATAAACATCATAATAAAGGCATATCTGCAAAGATTGTAATGGCTTATTATAAGCACAACAATGTGAATTACATGCATTCTAATAAGTACCCTATTATTTACATAATATGTTTAAAGCCTTACCTTATTGGTAAGTAATATAAAGTTTAAGAATTATGAAAACTCTTATCCTGCACATATGCATACTGTTTTCAGCCATTTTAGCCACTTAACTAATATAACACCACACTGAAATGTTAGGCAAGGAAAGTGAGATGAGGTTGAAAATGAGGCAGGCAGAGCAATTACATCATGGACAGACCTCCAGCACCCAAACAAGAAGAGCAGGGCAGGGCTAGTGCTGATAAGCAGGGTCAGCTGAGAATCCCATCACAAGGCAATGTGATGGCTGATGAAGCAGCTCGGGCCCAACAACGTGCTAGGGGTGGCAAAGCATATCTACAGTTCAGGGGCCTGAGCTCAAAGAGTCATTGGGGAAAACCCTGGATGTGATTTCTCAAGGCTCTTCTCCCAGCAGTGTGCTTCAGCTGCACCATATCAGATATGATCTTGAAACAGGTAAGTAAAGTCCTGGTAAAGGGAACCTTGCAGAACAACATTACAGATAAAAATTGTTACAGCCTGGGCAGGGCAATTGCAGTCTGTTGGTGCATTCAGGATTTTGACATTGTTACCAGATAACTTTTTATAGTTGAATGGAGGACTCTGATTTAGGTCTGATTGAAGGGACGGAGCACCTCTACTCTGAGGAAAATCTGAGAGAGTTGCTGTTGTTCAGCCTAGAGAAGAGAAGGCTCCAGGTAAAACTGACCATGTTGTGGTCTTTCATTACTTAAAGAGGGCCTATAAGAAAAATAGAGATAAACTGTTTAGGAGGGCCTGTTGTGATGAGACAAGGGGTAATGGTTTTAAAGTAAAAATGGACCAGTTTTGATTAGATATAAGAAAGAAGTTTTTTTTTAATCAGGATGGTAAAACATTGGAACAGTGCACTAGAGAGGTGGTTGATGCTCCACACCTTGAAATATTTAGGTCATGATGGACCTAGCTCTGAGGAAACTAATCTCACTAAAGATGTCTCTCCTCAATGTCGGGGGCTTGGACTCAATGACCTTTAAAGATACTTTCCAACCCTACCCATTCTATGTAAAAATATACATGTTTTTATGTCTGACCCAGGAGAACAGGGTAAAGGAATGTTGGAACAAAGACTTTCCTTTGCTCAGGGAGGATTGAGTTAGAGAACCCATAAGCAACCTTGAAATCCACAAGTCTATGGGCCCTCACAGGATGTATCCATCAGTTCTAAGAAGGCTGGTGGGTATCATAGTGAGGCGACTCAGATCATCCTTGAAAGGTCATGGTGATCAAAAGTGGTGCCCAAGGACTGGAAGAAAGCAAATGTCATCCCAGTCTTCAAAAACAGCAAGAAGGAGGACTCAAGGAACTCCTAGCCAGTACTACCTCAATCACTGGAAAGATGATGAAGAGCCTCATTATGGAGGCAATCTCTACCCACATGGAGGACAAAAAAGTGATCAAGATTAGTCAGCCTGGGTTCACTAAAGGTAAATCATACTTGTCCAACCTGATTGCCTTCTACAATTAAACCAGTATGGAGGACGGGAGAGCAGTGACTATTGTCTACCTCAGCTTACGCAAGATTTTTGACATTGTCTCTCACAACATCCTCATAGGCAAACTCAGGAAGTGTGAATTGAATGAATGGACAGTGAGGTGGATTGAGAACTGTCTGAATGGCAGATCCCAGAGGGCTGTAATCAGTGTCGCAAAGCATAGTTGGAGGCCTGTCACTAGTGGTGTCCCTCAAGCTTCAGTACTAGTTCAGTATGGTTTAACTTATCCATCAGTGACTTGCATGAAAGGGCAGACATTCTCAGCAAGTTCACTGATGACACAAAGCTGGAAGGAGTGGTTGACACCCCAGAGTGCTGTGCAGCCCTTCAGAAGGACCTCGACAGGCTGGAGAGGTGGGCAGAAAAGAAATGTCTGAAATTAAACAAAGGAAAATGCAGTCCTGCACCTGAGAAAGAATAACCCCAGGCACCAGTACTGGCTTAGTGTTGACCTGCTTGAGAGCAGGTCTGTGGAGAAGGACCTGAGGGTTTTGGCAAACAACAAGCTGTCCATGAGCCAGCAGCATGCCCTGGTGGCCAAGAAGGTCAAAGGTATCCTGGTATGTATTATGAAGAGCATTGCCAGCAGGTCAAGGGAGGCGATCCCACCCTCTACTCAGACCTACAGAGGGCACATCCGGATTTTCCAGTTCTGGGCTCCTCAGTACAAGACATGGAGCTCCTGAAATGGGTCCAGCAGAGGGCAACAAAGTTGATTAAGGGAATGGAGCATCTTTCTTACAAGGAAAGGTTGAGGGAATTGGGCCAGCTCAGCCTCAAGAAGGGATGACTGAGAGGGGACTTCATCAATGTATATAAGTATCTGAAGGGAGGGTGTCAAAAGGATGGGGTCAGGCTCTTGGTGAAGTACGTAACCCATATCAGTGCAATAATAACCATAATTATTTGATGAATATTTAGCTTTTACTGTGTGTATGTAATGAATGTTGTAATAAACTCTCAGTATAACACATGCCTAGATAAACATATAACACACCTATACAAGGCTTAGCCTTGTAATGGTATAAACTTTGATATTGCCAGATTAAACTCCTGTTGAACACAGATAAACGTATTTATGTTTAATTTATATCCTTAATTTCTGAGAATGACATCTCAATATTTTCACATCAGTTCTTGCTTATTACCATGTCAGTTCCAGAAAAACTGTGTCAAAAAATATAATACTACAGATATTCTAATAAAAATTGCAAAACTGAAGTTATTCCTTCAGGATAATCAAACGTATTCATAGATAAATTTTATTCAAAGATGCCACTAAAATGTTAATCTGACTTCTTTGCTATGAACCTTAAGCCCCTATGATTAAGTTTTTCCTTGTATAAATGATCCTAGACATTTAAAGGATATGGCAGATTATAGAAATTCTCTATACTGAAAACCAGTACAAGTGACGTCACATGGGGTCTCTCTATTATAAAATGTTCCACTTCCCTCCTTCACAATGTCAATGTTCTTTTACAATTTAGAAGCATCTATGTTTTTCCAGGACCGTAGTCCTGCCTTAACTGAAGGGATTTTTTTTCACCTCTATTCTCATATGGATGTAAAACAACTGAAATCATGTTCCTTTCCTGAGACATTTACATTCAGGGCTACAAAGCACCCTACCCTGGAACATCAGGCTATGACAGTAACACAGACATTTAACACATTCACAAATAAAAGGAGAGAAAATTCATTTGAGTGTTGAATTGCTGGTAGGCAGGTTGTTTTGGTTTGTGGTGGTTTTTTTCTTTTTTTTTTTTTTTTAGTAAAACCTGCTAACAAAGCTACATTACAATAAAGTACTTTATCACATGACATATAGATGCTTGTTTTTAACAAAAATAAATCAACCCCTCAGCAGTAGAACATATGTACCAATAAGTCATCATACCATAAAATCATAATATCACCATGGGATTCATTGTTTTGTACTCATATGCACATGTTATGTTTTTATTCCTGCTTTAATACTACATAAGGCCAAAACATCCACTGACTGAGACAGAAACAATGTTAGGTCTTCACACATATCTTCTGTGGCTAAAATGCAAAACAGTGTGATGGAATGTTCTGTGAGTAATGACTGATACAGAGATGGTTCTTTTGATATTGCAGGGTCCTTCAAATATCAGTGTCAGATAAGTTGAGCAGCATTCTCATTTCACCAAGGCACAGAAAAGATTAATATTATAAAGAAGGTGACTAGTAACAATTTACTGTACATCATTCCTAGCACATTTCACAATTTTAACCTTGAGATATGACATTTGATGCACTGTCAGATGCCACAGTGAGAAAAAGTATTCCTCATGGTAAGCCTCAGGGAACTTATTGGTAATTGGTTTCACGAACATTCACAAAGTGATGAAACCATTTTTCCCATTTATATTTGAAATGTCTGTCTCAAAAAACATATTGACCTACTAGGCAGAATACAGTCATATAAAGTGTTCCATTTATTTTTAGAAAAATCACCATCAAAACCCTAAACTCCTGCATTCAAAGTCTTATTTAGGGGCAAAGAAGAAGCATACATTACATGTAACTAAAGACAATGTTAACGAAATCTGAAGAATCTCATAATAATGAATTCAGATCTAATTGTGATAGAAAAAGGAAGAACAGCATTGTAGTTAAAATTATTAGATATACACAATCTATTCCCCTGTTTGGCAGGGTCCTGAGACTGGTGGTTAGATTGGTGGTAGTGGGCTATGGTGAAGTCATCAGTCCCTGGAATGTTTGTCAAGAGAAACATGATAGTTGTATTAACATTTTCTTCTTCCTCACTATGTTTGCTAACATATTTTACACTTTTCTCACTCTCCAATGGTCTGCATCTCAACATTATATATGAATTTATTATATATGGTGCCTTGGTCTTTGTTCTCCTTGTTACATTACACCTATGACCAGTTTTGTTCACCTCCAAGTTTACATTTCTGTAACTAGCCATGGATGAGTTGTTTATATCTCCAGTGCCAACCATGTGCCAACCTTATGCTTTATCCTTGCAGGCATTTAGGAGGATATCTCTCATTCTTCTTTATGCTGTTTCCTGTGGACTCCCTTTTGAAGGCCTCTGCTATCAGACTAGGCCTGTACGTCTCTACATTACATATCATTAATAGCTCATTCTTCACAGAATAATTGCTTGTTATTGTTATGTATATGAAACTATGGTTGTACCATACAAAGATTAAAATTATCTTTTATTTGTATTTTTTTAGGGACTTACAATGCTTTTTTTTTCTTTCTTAATATTACAGTGACAAAGACATTGAAGAGATATTCTCTGTTAATTTGTCAGTCCTTTGAATGATGATTTTCTCTTTGACTATATCATTCTTTTAGTATGTCTTTTCTGTTATAACTCTATTAACTTCTGTATATTTGATTACTTTTGACAGTTTAATATTATTTCCTCTTTCTTCTATGTAGAGAAACATAAAAATAATCTAGAAATAAATTTTGGTGCAAATAAATTCCCTTTAAGTGTGTGATCAACGAACTCCTTTGTTTATGCTGAGGTGCCTATGTACTCTTTTATCTGATCTGGGTACCGTCATCATTGTACCTTGGACTGCAATCCAATGGACTATGATTCAGATTCACTAATCTGTCTCGTTAAGGCAGCTGAAGAAAATACTTCCCCAAAAGCCTTTCTTGCCTGTCACTTTATCCTCCTCCCAGATTTTCATTTTATTGTATTGTTTGCTGTATTGAACAAGGAAGCATGGACTTAAGTAGTATTTGATGTACTAAAGTTTAACTGAAATTGAAAACAAGGGACATTATTAATCCAAATTAAAATTTTCTGCAATCTAGGAGCAGAAATTATTTGGTTCATGTTTTGTTGTTAAAGAGGAAGCAATGTCATAGAAGAACTGGTGAATATATTACTTTATCAGCCTTATAAACTTAATTCAACTGATATGTCACATCTCTTGTTCTTCTTCATCTGCAAAAATAACCGTGATTTCCACTAACATGTGAAGCTGAATATATGGTTAGTTATATAAGGTTATCTCAAAGAAAGAAACGCTTGTCTGTGCTACTACTTAAACACAGCAGATCTATTTGTTTACTCTCTAAATAATTGATGTGCCTGTGTCTGTGCATGGTGTAGTTGAAGGCACTTTCATTTCTCATTATCAGGCAAACTATAGCTTCAAACAGAACAGAATATTTGATGTTATCATTCCATTGTCTTTTTTAAAATGTGCTCACTTTATAAGTTAAGAGACCTCAGTCAAAACTCAAGAACTAAACAAAATTTTTTCCTAATTGTTCTTCGTATAATCCACACTATCATTTAGATGCTGATTGTTTAGCTACATGGATTTTCTTCCTCAAAACTTCATAAAACCCAGCTAGTTTTATTACTTTACAAGTAGTGATGTTTTCTATTTTCATCCTATCAATAACATAGTGTTGTGAAAAAGAAGTGCTGGTAAAATATTCAAAATACTATTTATATTTTTTCCTATTCAGATCTAAAATAAGTGTCAAAACCTGTTAATTTTTTAAAATATGTCATAAATTTATCAGAGTACTGATAAATTAGAGATTTTAAGAAACTGGAATAAATCCACGTATTTTTACATGCATATTTAAGCACAAAATTTTATGCAAGATCCCAGTAAAATGTTTTATTCTTCTACATAGCCAATGGAGAAAAATGAGCAGTTCTATGATTTGATGCAGATATCAGGTGGACAGAACCTGTCTTTTGAAAATCTTTCTCTTTTTCTCCATTGACATCATACTAAATCCCAGCTTTTCTGATGCAGATACACTGATATGCCCATTTTGAAGCAAAGATGACAAGTAACATATTAAAAGAGAGTTCTGTTACTTTAAAAGTTACTGCAAAGCCTAATTGTGTCAGATCAGCAGATGACACAAAACAGATGGTTAGAACATGAAGTAGTAAGTATTCTTTAGTTGAATGTTTGTGTGCTTTCTATACTTTGATGAAGATAGTCAGTAGTATTATCAAGATAATAGAAGACTTAAAACATGAAAAAAATAAATTTGAACTACAGTGAAAAAAGACACATCATGCAAAATGTAAAGTTACTTTAAGAAATGAAACTCCAAATTATCAAGTTATGTAGTAATCTGTTCTTATCAAAAACTTTCTACACCTTTTTATAATAAATAATTGCAGCTATTGAATATATCATCTATATGTTAACTATGCATAGGCTCAAAACACATAGGAACTTAAACTTGACTATCAAAATCAAAAGATGTCAAAGGTTGTAAGATAAAAGACAGGATGAAAGATACTAGAAAATAAGACTGCTTTTTCTGACCTGAGCCTTATGAACACACTGTGAAGTTTAAATCAAGCACATGCGAGGCACAGATTGAATCATAAGGAAATGTTCTGTTACCCAGAAAAGTTTCAAGACTCATCTCTTCTGGGACATAAAATAAAAAGGAAGTTGTCTCCTTAGGAGTTATAGAAATGAAATGTGCTGTAAGCCCTCTGTAATCAAAACTAAAAGTGGTATGATGGAGTTATATTATTTATAAAAACTTTAATCTGTAACTGTACTGTTTTGTTCCCTTAGGATATCTTGAACTGTTCTTAAATTACATCTTTTTAATTGATTGGAGTTGTTGATGTCATTTTCTAAATGGCAGCATCTAGGAACAAATACTGTTTTTGATTCACTTTTTAGCTTCATAATAATAGGCAGACATTAGTAAGAATGACTGACTTGTATTCAGCAATGTCTGCTTTCATTTTTACTCCTTGCAGAAATAATATTTAGACCGTTGTACTCTTGTGGTTTCTATTTGCTCTGGGGACCAGAAGAGGAGGTTGCAATTTCCCGTTTAGAATTATCTGCCATTAAAGTCCTTCTTTTACAGTATTTGCAGGTAGAAAAGAAATCTGTCAGATGTTTGTTTGCTAGGGTTTCCTTCCCCCACACCGCCTCCCCTTACAGCATGGTATTTTACAAAATATTTACAAAGCTTCCCGTGTTTTGCATCTGCTCACATGACCCATAAAAGTCAATAAAGTACTCTACAGGAAATCAAATCACAGATAATTCCACAAAAATAATCATTGCATTTAAGAGGAAATTCAGAAGACACTTCCCTCTTGCTTTTCTTTTTTTTTTTGAGAAAAACTCCCAAAACTATCTTCAGAAATCTAAAAGTCAAATGTGTAGATTTGAGCCAATCACTCTAGTTTCTCTTTGTAGTCAAGAAAAAGGATCCTCCATGGAAACATCTCTTATTTAAGAAATATGAGTTCATTGGCTATAAAGCTGTCAGGGACTATAAAGCTAAATTAAACCTATAACTTCTGTACATCTAAAATTGGGTCCAGTTTTGTTTTATTCATGTTATTAAATTATTTTTACACCTATAAGCAGTGACTATGAAACATGAAGTTTTCTATTGACAGGAGCACCCATGCTAGCTTTTCCCACCTATTCAATAGACTGTACAAGCAGGTCACTAAAACAGGTGTCTTTATTATAGCAGCATAGTATATTTGCATGCTTTAAAAGTGAAAATGAGCCTGGCAGTGCTCTTGTGAGCAGATATAAACATAAATACTATACTTAATACCAACATGATCATATTTATCTAAACCCCTGTGAACCCATGAAAGAGATGAACAAAATTATAAAAAATTATGTGAGTGTGAAAACTTGAAAGTGCTGCACTCAATGGCTGAAAGTGTTTTATTAGTATAGACTAAAGAGATGCCTAGTTTTTCTTCCTTGGATATTGTATTTTCAACTGAATGTTAGTTAAATTAGGTTTGCCTTACAGTAGAAAGTTATTTTCTTATTAAGAAATACGTATACTATTAATCACTTGCAGAAAGGACAACCCTATACTCCAGTCCTAAACTGAAGGCTCTTTCTTAAAAGCAGAAGTATTTTACTCATAATGTCTGATATCTGCTATGTATAGAGCTCAAATTGTGTGATCAAGTAATCTTGCACTGAAGTGTGATTTCTGAACAAAACAAGTGGCAAAGAAGTTCTATGAAACTAGTTTGTCATACTTCAAAATGGAACTTTCCTTGCCCATTCCAGTTTTTAGTACTTATTATATAAATATATACAGGGTATATACATCCATATATATATATATATAATTTAATTACAATTATATTATGAAATATCAAGAGGTAAGTTTGAGTCTCTTTTACTGACCCTTCAAATCTATACAAATCTTCTATTTCAGAACAATTTGAAATCCATCTATTTCAAATAGATACAAATCTTTAGAGAAAATTATCTCTGAATGTCTTCCAACAGAGCTGTTAAATTAATAAAATGTTTGTATGGCTGTCATAGATACAAAACTCAATGACCTTGGAACTCGACTTTTTTTCAGAATATGTTTCAATCTGCGTATCAGAAAATTGAAGCAAAAGTGTTTTTCTTCAAAAGTATTATTACAAGAAGTTCTTTTCTGGAAGAGAAGTTAATTTCTGGTTCTTGTAAATCAAAAGGAAACATTCTGAGTCAAAGATAAGTAGAAATCATGCCGTTTGAAATAGCTAACAACCTTAAACCAGCCTTGATATAAAGGGAGTACTTTAACAAAGAGTTAGCATCATTATTTTTTAAGATTTATTTTAAATCACTGGCATATAGAATTTGTGTTCCTATTTAACACGAGCCATAGAAATAGTACTAAGACTTTTTTCCTCCATCTTTTTTTCTTTTTTTCTTTTTTTCTTTTTTTCTTAGATGTATTTCTTTTAAATTCAAACTGAAAGAAACTTTGACCTTTGTGCTTCTTAAATTCAAGGCTAAGAAATAATTTTCTAACACCTTTGGTAAGAACTAGATTCACTGTATCAACTTGCAGTTGCATATGGGGTTCCTCAAAACTTCTTTGTTTAGTTACACTAAAGGTAATATCAAGTATTAAGTATTTAACATATTTTTTCACTCTTCAAAGAGAAGGACTATATAACAAAACTTATGTAGCCACAAAATTATAATTATTCAATCTTATTTCTGTGTTATTGGCTCTGATCCCCTGGAACTCATTGAAAAAGTTGCCACATAGAGCAGTATGTTTTCAGAATATAGAAAAGACTATTTATGTACTGTAACTTTTTCAGCCACTTATGGCACAGAGTATACTATTAAGAGAATATTGAATCTGTTCTGCACAGAATGTATGTGTTGGAAGGTAAAATGTCTTTCAAGAGTGTCTGAAGATCCCATAGATAATGTATCATCTGCTAGACTCAATGATCTCAGACGTTGTTTCCAACCTAAACCTTTCAATGATCTCTGATTTCAGCAGATCAGGATAGACACGCAGAAGGCAGTAGATTCTATCCAGCCCATTATATGCCATCTTCCTGGGTAGGTAGGAAGTGAATATCTGGAATATTAATGGTCTAAAAGAAAACTTTTGGTAACTTTTTTGAGATAGACAACTTTAATTATGACAGCTATCCTTTTGGTCAACAGGTTCTTTCTCTAAAACATCTTTTAGACTGTGCAAAATTATTCCTGTCAGAACAAAGAGCTTAACCCAGAGCCATTATCACACAGTTTCAGGAACAGTGTCTGGAGATTACACTGTTTGCCATAGGCATTTGATATAGCTGTTTACTCAATGTTTTTGCTGATGATTGAAGTTATGCAAGTCAGAACTGAATTACAAAATATTTTACCACTTTGTGTGTGAGTACACAAATATATTACTTTTCTGCTGAATTTCTTCTAAATCCTAAAACCAGAGTATTTCTCTGAGTCTGTCATGATGGTATCATTAGTAAGCTATTCCAGAATCTTATTTCAAAGATTTTATCTTCTTAATAACCTCCCTCTCTGAACAGGCATATAGTATAACTTTATAAGTTCAATCAAAAAAAGTTTATTACTGTCTTTAATTACAGTGTATGTTCCATTTGAAGGTCTGGCAAAAAAACATCACTTGTGAGTTATTCTGAAAAGATGTTAAGTACTAACTTAACATGAGAGTACAATATATAAATCCAACTGTTTAGATATAATGTCAATAGTCATTTTACACTGAAACATCTTCTGGTTTATAGAGAACAATACAGAAATAGACTAAAATATGTGTATATTTATTGTGTTTAAACTCAATTTCTTCCAAGAGACTTGCACATCTAAACAATAGTCACTGAAGACAATAATGTTTACAGATTGGATTCATTTTGCCTAGATCTTATCTTACATGATATTACACTATTTGCTGACAGTCTGGTTTTAGGGGTTTATGTCTTTCCTCCCTCCTCTATACCATTTCTTACCACTGTAATTTTATCAAGACTCCCATTAAAAATTGAATAAAATTTCCTATTTAATTCTGGATAATTTACTAACATTTTATTTCCAGAGTTGAGATGATGATGAACTGAAGCAATAAAATTTGAAACTCTCTTTAACTTGGAATGTTAAAAATATCCTCTGACATTCAAACTAAGACAGTAGTTCACACCCTAAGCAGCAATTCAGTTTTCTGAATTATAAACGCCACCTGCAATAAGAGATGGCACTCAAGTCAGCCTAAAATTATCCTTGGTTCCTAGTTTTGTTTGTCTGTACACAGGCAGAGGTGCCATGAGGCAATTGGTAGCTACTTATCTTTAAGTTTTGATTACAATCTGGGATTAGTCAAATTTTTTTATGGGTTCAGATAGAAAACAAGACTTACTAATGAGTGGTTAAGGCAATTGATTAAAACAGAAAATAGGTAATCTTCTCCACAGTAGGAGAACAGTCTGGCCTTTTACCCAGCATTTTCTAATAGGAAAAAAAAAAAAAAAAAAAAGGAGGAAAAATGAAAATGTACTTACATTTCAAGGAAATAGGTATTAAACCACAGTTTTGGTCACCACTACAAAAACTCTGAAATGGTAGGCTGAAATTATGTTTTAAGGTTGAGGAGTTTTAGTTAGTGAGTTACTTAGTTTAATATATATGTACATATATCCATGATAGTATGTATCATCTCTGGGATTTATGTCCACTAATGGCTCACATGAGGATAAGTGAAATTTATGGTATGAGTGTCAGAGTGTGTCACACTGTACTGAAGTGTGAATGTCACCACTGTAGGATAAAGTAAGCTGAACAATCTTCTAACTGGTATACTGTTAACACATGTAACGTCCCCACCACAAGTTTAATAAAAATGCTCAAAAAATAAGTAGATCTACTGGATGGAATGTATGGAAGTGTCTGGCATATCCTTACAAATTTAGATGCCATAGACTTGTAGAAAATAATAAATTTAGGAGAAATTAGGAAGAATATTATACATGTTTAGGTCAAATGTGCTGAATTTTTACAGAGGTATTCCTATCTAGGAATTAAAGTAGCTCTCATTCACTGTAAGTTATTTTCTGATATTGTGTAATGAATACAGAGTAATGAAGCAATGTTATTCCCAGAATTGGATTCTTTCTCATTACTGGTTTTGTTCAAGTGTCATTTTGAAGTGAATCTTCTGACTGTTCCCACTTGCCGTTTGTTGATCAAATTTACTGAGTAGTTTTGCTCACTACAAAGTAGATTTCTGTAAGGAAAAGCTAAATAAGAAACTAAGTTTTATGAATGAGCTAACATGCTTTGGCTTCTCATTGGAAAGCAAAGCTCTGAACCTTGAGACAGGTTTATGTTATGTTTAGTGAATTTGCAATGAAAATGTCCTCACTCTGCACCCTTTGTGGCAAATGACTTCAAGCAGGACAGACTTTGTCCAGGAAGAACTCTCTTGTAACTTTATTACTCCATACCTATGTACAGACTCTCCACCAACACTTGGTCTGAGCTATCCCGCCAGGCAGATGTTTCTTTATCTCCCCACATACCACACACCCCCATGTGACTGCTTCCAGCCACCGAGAACAACCATGCTTCAAGTGGCTCTCCACTTTGCTCTTGTCATTCTTTTCACACAAACACTAATCTTAGCTCTGGGTAGCTCAGGAACATAATATTTTTGCTTTAGTATTTTCGTCGTCTTCTTTTATCATCCAGGTGGCTGGTGTTGTCCATCCAGCCACTCCTGCACAGTGAGGCTATTCACTAAATGGCATTAGTCTAAATCTAGTCAAGAGTAAAAACTCTGAACCTCACCTGATGCATATGAAGCATCCCCAGCACTGATTACTTTGCTACATCATTTCCTATTTTCTCTGAATGTCTTGATAGTAGAGATATAGCCAGCAAGAATCAGTCACCTGACACTGAATGTGGTTTAACTTTTATTTGTTTCAGTAATTTGTTTTAACTGTTGTAGGTAACAATTCTCATCCAGAGTAAGAAATTTCTCATTTAACCTTTTTCCTGGTATTTCTACATTGTATTTTCCTGATTTGTCTCTGAGCTAAGATTCACATTCTTAAGTTACTTTTCTAGTGCTCTCTTAGATGTGTCTCTCTATTGGGTCTGGCTGAGATGGAGTTAATTTTCCCACAGCAGGCCTCACAGTGCTGCGCTTTGCATTAGTAGCTAGAAAGATGTTGATAACACACCAGCGTTTGGCTTCCCTCTGAGCAGTGGTGGCACAGCATCAGCACAGCACTGTCTCTCCACTTTCCTCCCCCACCCCCATCAAGGCCTGGGGTTTAGTAAGATCCTGGGAGGGGACAAAAACTAGGCCAACTGACACAAATAGACCAAAGCGATATTCCATACCATATGACATCATCTCAGATATAAAAGCTTAGGACATAAGAAGGAAGGGGAGCATTTATTATTTAGTGTTTGCCTTCAGGAGCAACTGCTACACATGCTGAAGCCCTGCTTCTCAGGAGGTGGCTGGACATTGCTTGCTAATGAGAAGGAGAATAAACTTTTCTTTTTTTTTTTTTTTTTCAAAAAAGAGTGGTGGGTTGACCTTGTCTGCATGTCAGGTCCCCACTAAGTTAGTCTATCACTCCTGTTTCCAGATGGACAGGAGAGAGAGAATAAACTGGAAAACAACTTGTAGGTTAAGATAAAGGAGTTTACTAAAACAAAAGAGAAAGCTTTCATGTGCACAAGCAAAGAGAAAAAAAGTCCCGTCCCAGGATCAAACTGCTCCTGGCTGTATCACTAGTGTCCACATCAAAAACAGCAGTGGCTAACAGTCAGTGGACTGATAAGGCTTGCTATTCTCTTGGTGATGTCCCTGACACAAGCCCACAGTAAGCAGCACATCTCTCTAGAAAATACATCAGGTCAGCACACGGTTGTCTCCCTTCAGCAGCTCCATCTTGGTGGAGGCGTTGACCACCACTGGGGTAGATGCTGCACAGCGCTAGGTAGGAGTCACAGCCTGTGCTCTCAAATGAGTGCTCACCATTCTGCCTTGAGATTCAGGTAGGGAGTGCCCTTGACCTGTGCAAATGATCACAAAATTGTTCCCACTTGCTGGGTTTTGTGGATTTCAAGTCTCTCAGCCCAGCCAGTGGAATGCCTCTCACTTGAGAGGCATCATTCCCTGTGTGAACTGCCACACAAACTGCTATGCCACACCATGGCTGACATATCACAGCCTGTTCACAGGGCTCCTTATTGCAAGGCTTCTAGTTGGTCAGATACCCTAGGGACTGCCTTTGTGGGAGTGGGGAGTGGCTACCCTCACCCCTGGCCCCATCCATGCCTGCTAAGAAGCTTTTATGTGACCTTACAATCTCCTAGAGTGTCTCAGCACTGGAACTTCCCTGACTCCGGAAATGTTCCCCATACGCTCTTATTGCCTGCTTCTCTGTGAAACACGCCACTCTGGATCTGTTCGCCTCAGCAGTATCGATTAACCCCATGAAATACCTTACATCTAGGTGACTGAACAAGGCTCAGTCAGTCCTTCAAACATTCTTTACACAGAGGCTACTTGAGCAATTTGATAAGAAGTGCCTATTTCTACATGATGCTTAGATCGTGAACAATTCTGCATCCCAAAGTCAGCCAGTACATCTTCTAGTGTCAGGGGATTAAACTGGTCTCAAAAAGAAACTATTCCTAATTTCATCCTATTAGCTTTCTCTCTCTCTGGCAGACAAAACCAATATTTCTGGTACAATATTATTACCACAATACTGTAGTTTCCTTTCTTTGGTCTTGATTCTATTATTAGATTATTGAAGACTGCGTAGAAAGGTCAGTACATAAGAAACAAGGAAATATTCCTGATGCTACATGGAATTTTATTAATCTCAAATCTCAGATTTTTCTAGTTAGAAGTAGACATTGCACAGTCATAGACATCAAGATCCTAGTGGCTTTTCCATGTAATAAATGTAACAAATGTAATAAAAAAAATAGGGTACATAGTCAACTCATTGCAATTTTTTGCCTTAAGAAAAAATTTGCTTTGAAAAAGTGGTATGCCATGAGCTTTGCTTGGTAGATTAGCCATCCAGACCTTCAGAAAACAAAAAACTACAGATGGACCATGCTTTTTATGGCATGGGGGAGGAATGTAACACTTTGTTTTGCAATGCAAAAATTTCAGTTTCTAAAGAAAACCACATTATCAGTATCAGAATCTACATTTGTAAACTTTAAAAAGCAGCTGAACATTTACATAGGCATTTAGCAAAGCATTTGGTAGTCTAAGAGGCCTTGTTATGTGAATTTAAGCACTTAAATTCAGAGCAGTGGCTAGATAAAATGATGTTGCATATTCTCTCATTTATGCAATAGTGAAAATCATCCTATTACTTCCAGACATCTTCACTGTATTCATCTGCATGTCTCTTTGTCATGTCATGATTTTTTTATGTTGAATAGGAAGGAGTTTGTCTAGGGTGCAAGTCACCTCAATTTTAAAGAAGCATCCATGGTTAAATGAAAAAAATCGTGAAATATGAATATCTTATTCTTTGCAATGACTACAAAGGGAACATAAACACTTGTGAATATCAAAAATTCCAGCATCTGAAGTAGAGTAGAATGTGGAGTTCTTTTAATGGATCTGTTTCATTATTAATTTTTATTTAGTGTGAAGTATCCAGATATGTCAGTAAATCTCACTCCAACTGATAGTGCTAATTTCAAGAAGACAAAATCAGCTTCCATTCTCTAGTGTATTTTTACAGTGACCTGGTATTTTGTATTCCTTCCTGTACAGGGTCCCTCTTTCAAGTGGGGAGCTAAAAAGCAGATTCATCCCTGATGATCCACTTTCTGATAAAGTCTTTTCTTAGGAAACTGTTTGTTCAAATTACTTAGCCTGAAAGTCTTTTTAAAGCCTAGATGTTTGGCTGCTGGATTAAATATTCCTTAGGTAAATAAGTTTAATGATCAAAATCAGACAGCAACAAAATGCTTTTAATGTAATTGTGCACTCTTAATGAAAGTACAAACATCAGTGACAGTAGTCCTGTTATTAGATACTGAAATATCTTTTCTTTGCAAACCAGGGGGTCACAACTGAGAGCTATCAGTCAGCATAGGCTACTTAGAAAGCTTTCAGGAAGTCAGTAGAGAAAAAGCTGCATACTCAGTAACATAACTTTAGGTGTCTTGGAAAACATCATCAAAAAATTTAAGCACCAAGGTAGCAAAATAGGTTTAGAGATCAAACCTAGGGGTTTTTTTAATTTGTGTCCTGAATTTAGTTTCTAAGTAAAATTTGAGTTAGTTTTTGAAAGGCTGTGTCAGAGTTTTTATCTTATGTGTCTCAAACTGCAATATTATAACATAAAATGTTACACATTTTCTCACACAGAAAGGATCCCTGTGGTTATTGCAGGTATTTTCAGGTCTTGTTCAGGTACACTTGTCCAGCAGTACAGGTGTATGATCAGCTGACTAACATTACCTACATGTAAAAATTAATTTTAAGAATGATACACATTTAATGATCCTACTTTCAATATTTAGAAACTGTAGGACTGGAAAATACCTCCAGAATTTTTTTTAATTATCTCTTTGCATCAAGGTTGAATGATCTATACAGTGTGATTTGCAATAGATTTTTGTTGCAAATTCTCTTATATACAATGAGCATAGAATTAAAATATTATTTTCATTTTGCTCTATACCTTGTTTCTAGATAAAAGCTCTCATCACACAATCTGCTTCCTCTTGAAGGCTAAATGAAATCAGTTCATTGAATGCTTTCAGTAGACTGTTGTTTTTCCTTTTTTTTTTTTTTTTTTTTTTTTTTTTTTTTTTTTTTTTTTTTTTTTTTTTTTTTTTTTTTTTTTTTTTTTTTTTTTTTTTTTTTTTTTTTTTTTTTTTTTTTTTTTTTTTTTTTTTTTTTTTTTTTTTTTTTTTTTTTTTTTGAAGAGATGGGAGGGCTCTGTCTATTTGGTTAAAGTATTTGGATGGAAATACAGAGGACAAAGTTAGACTATGCTTAAGACAATAAAGAAAAATTAT
>NW_020955281.1:72211-82582 GCF_003031625.1 Empidonax traillii
TTTTTTTTTTTTTTTTTTTTTTTTTTTTTTTTTTTTTTTTTTTTTTTTTTTTTTTTTTTTTTTTTTTTTTTTTTTTTTTTTTGAAGAGATGGGAGGGCTCTGTCTATTTGGTTAAAGTATTTGGATGGAAATACAGAGGACAAAGTTAGACTATGCTTAAGACAATAAAGAAAAATTATTTCTTATGCATTACAATTCATGTAATTCTCTTGCCTTCCGTGGTGACAGGGGACTGTGATTAATTTTCAGATTCTTTTTTGTAGAACTGCTAATTAGTCATGGTTTCTCTTATATTGGTTCCCCTGATTATTATTGTTGAACTACAGAATCCTAGATTTTCCCTTATTAAGTTATTTAATTTCTAGGTATGTTAGTGTTTTGTGTTGTTTGGTGGTGTTTTTTTTGTTGTTGTAATAATTGATAATTCCTATCTTGTTTTGCAGTGTATTGATAGCATTTCACACATTTTATCATGCGTATCTTTATGAAAATGTGGAAGAGTTCTTGATTCAAGACAAGTTTTTGCAGAACTCAGTAAAAACAATTGGGAAATATGGATATGTGTGATAAGAATAAGTGTTCTACTGAAGTTTCCTTTAGAAATCTTATTCAGCTGATTATATCAGAAGAATGAACTGAGAGAAGCAATGTATAAATGAGATAATAACTTATTTAGTTTGTGGGGCAAAATAAGTTTTTGTTTGTTTGCTCTTATGTATCAATGTAGATGTACTTTGAGTTCTGTAAAGACACTCTAGACTGCTCCTGATTTTGGATTGCATTAATCACATCCAAGTCAGGTATGCTTCTATTACATTAACTGCAGATAATTCAGTAATTTATATGTAAATATCAATAACGAATTTCAATGGAAAATTCAATGGACTTTATTCTGTGCTGTCATAAAGTTACTTTCTATCTCTGACTAAAGGGGTATGAGAGATGTGAGTGCTAAAAATATTTCTTTCTACATTTCCAGTATCATAAAGTAGCATGCTAATGTTGATATTTACAAGAAAGAAAACCAATTTCCCAGAATATCTGCTTTTATACCTTGGTACAATCTATTAGCTTTAGACTCTGTCTACAGTAGGTTTTCTAAGAGGTGCCTCTGAGCCTTTGTCACTAGAGAGCCAAAGGTGGACCTGGTGATTAACCTTTCTCCACCCCATCTGAGGGAGGA
This sequence comes from Empidonax traillii, assembly GCF_003031625.1. Taxonomy (NCBI): domain Eukaryota; kingdom Metazoa; phylum Chordata; class Aves; order Passeriformes; family Tyrannidae; genus Empidonax; species Empidonax traillii. The sequence goes on from NW_020955281.1 coordinate 73,395, forward strand.
TGATTCTCTTTCCTCTCATTGTAATAGTTTTCTTGGGTACTGTTCATTAGTTATGACCAAAGAATGATGGCATATAGTCATATTGCTACAGGATGGCTCTGCATGCAAAAATCTAAATGAACGATAGCAGCCTGAAGTTGCCTGTACATGGTGTTACTGGAATTGTCTGCTATTTTCCTCTTGATTTTACTCATTCCTTTTCTTAGAGAAATGAAATATCTTCCTGTGACTCCTTGCTAACAAACCTCATGGAAAGTAAGCTCCATGTACCTATTCACATACACAGTAGGTTATTAACTCTCACTAAGGGAGAAGAGGGATGCTTACCATAGTTTGGTCTAAGCAGATAATAAGAAAACCTGCAGGAATCTGTTACTGTGAGAAGCTACAATAAAAAGTTTTGATCCTGTATTAACCTCTGCGATTGCATTTATGTCTGCTTTCTAAGTGGTTCCTAGTGTTAGCGAACTGGTTTGAACTTTTGTACTAGTTCACTGACCAAAGGTACGGTATCAGAAATAATTTAGAACAGCAGTATAACACACTGAAACTTAAAGCCATAGAAGTTTAGAATAAATAGCTTTCCCAGGGGTCAACATTTTTGATAGCAGCAGCATGCATGGATTTATACAGACAGAATATGAATAAGTGGTTTCCATATTATTTTATTTTAAAGAAATCAAATTCTATGAAGGAGTATGTACTTAGAAATTCTGATACTATAAACTCCTTAACAATTTGGTAACTAATTTCAGTGTAACTTAGAGAATAAAATTATGATATCTTGCATCTCTTCCCTGAGCTTTAGTATTTACTGGTTAATATGAACTTATGAGGTTGGAAATGCAAACCAAAAGGAAAGGAGAGAAAATTAGATTCAGGGGGCTCCCTCCCCTCCAGGGCAGTGATTGTCCTGGCAGTGGTCCTGGTGAGTGCTGCAGCTTCCAGTGATGCTTCAGTGGCTGTGGCGGTAGCAGCAGCAGTAGCATTAGCAGCTACATCAGCAGTTGCATCTTGCTGTGAGTTTGCCAGCAGTTACTGCTTTTCACGGCTTCAGCAACAGTTGCTGCTTGCTGCCTGGACTACGCTGGGGCTGTGGTTTCAGTGGAAAATAGGAGGGAGGAATGGCAAATGGCAGAGGCACTGAATCTGCTGAATTTGTTGAGGAACTATCCCTCTGCTGGGGCTGGCAATTCTCTGGGCAAACTATTCCAGTGTGCAACCACCCACACACTCAAAAGCTTTTTCGCTTGTGTTCAGGTGGAAATTCATATGTTTTAATTTAGATCTATTCCATCTTGTGCTGTCACTAGACATCACTGAAAAGTCAATCTTCTTTTATGCTCTCCCATCAAGTATTAATGCATATCAATGAGATGCCCCTGAGCATTCTCTTTTACAGGCTGAGCCATTCCACCGCACTCAGCATCTCCTCATATTAAAGATTCTCCAGACCCTTAACCATCTTCATGTGGTGGACTTGCTCTCCAATATGTCCATGCCTCTGTTGTACTGTGGAACCTAAAACTGGATCATCTCCCTGATGACCAATGCAGCCAGGAGGCTGTTGATCTTCTTGTCAGTGAGGACATGTTGCTGGATCCTGGTCAGCTTGCTGGATCTTGGTCATCCTCCACCAGGACCCTCAGGTCCCTTTGTTACCAAACAACTTACATTTTTTTTAAAAGAGTCTGTGCAGCAGTGGGGGAAGATGTTGGGAAATTCTTTCAATTTTTGAACGATAGTGTTTGACCCTTATATGTGGGATTAATGCTTAATTTTGTATAATTTATTGTTTAGTACATATGCTAGAGATATATGCTTAGTTTTGTGTTTACTCCCTACATCTGTGACTAATAGTCTTATGAGAGTTAGTGCTACCCTATTTCCCTATACCAGTGATTAATATATACTAGAAAATACCTTGGGTTTGAGAACAAAGATTGTGTGCCAGACAAAAAATGATTAGAGAAGTATACCGTGACCTGGCCACATACTGGAGATATTCTCAAGGATAAAACATTCATTAGAAGATCTGGTGCCATAAAAAGAAAATTTGGGAAATGCGATGTTCCCCAAATGATCACCAGAGACCCTCAAAAGACCCTACTCATATCCAAATAAGTCTACAAAAATAGCTAGCAGATATGCATGTATTGAGGAAATTTAACGAATATGTAATGAATATGTAGTGGATACATAGTTTTCATTACTCTAACTTGGTTTGTTAGGTGCATATTAGGTGGAGATATCCCCCATGTACCCAGTGCTGCAATAAAGTAAAATCAGCTTTCTAACCTAACAAACTGGCTGAAGAGTTTGTTTCCTGGTTTTCAGTGATACCCTATGTGCTGCTGATTTCCAGCTAGTTGGGCTCAAATGTGACTTTGGTGCAGAACTTGGTGTATCCCTTCATAAGGTTCCTATGTACCCAATTTTCTATCTTGTTGAGGCCTGTCTGAATGGCAGCATTAATAATGGCCAGTCTCTTCGCGAACGAAGAACCGGGGAAGGTCTTTGCACCTTCCAGCCTGCGCATTGGATTTTTTAGGTGAGACACAGTGTGTGCGGAACTGAGCCCACCCTTTAATCCTGAGGTTCATCTGCCGGGGCCAAGCGAGCTTGGACAGTGGCAGCGAGGTCCTCAGGACGTAGATGGATTGCCTTACAGGGCTAACGAGCTCCATCTGCCCGGGGAGTGGCCCCGACCGGGAATCGAACCCGGGTCTCTGCAGTGACAGTGCAGTGTATTTTCCCCTGGACCACCGGGGGCAGCATACCCCTCTGTTGTATCAGCTACTCCTCCCAGGTTTGTATAATTTGTGAACTCCCTGAGGATGATTTACTGACCAATTCTCATTAATGAAGGACATAGTTTAGCCCCTGATGTTTATCACTGGTGATTGGGCTCCAGATGGGACTTGTGCCCAACCTTCCAGCTAGTTTTCATTTCACATCAATATCTATTTATACAATCCAACTCATTTATCTAACCTAACCCAACTCACTTATTAATCCATTTGGACAATTATGATAGGAATCCTAATAAATATAATAATAAACTATATGTGTATCAGAGGAAGTTATCTGTGAAGACATAATATGAAAGAATCTGAAATTATTATAGAGTAAATATATGAGGACTAAAAAGGAGATGTAAGGGAATAAAATAACTTTGGAGTAAGAAAAAGACTTTCTGAATTACAGAAGGGCATTTTAGCAAAAAAAAAAAAAAAAAAAAAAAAAAAAAAAAAAAAAAAAAAAAAAAAAAAAAAAAAAAAAAAAAAAAAAAAAAAAAAAAAAAAAAAAAAAAAAAAAAAAAAAAAACCAGATTATAAAGGCAGCAAATTTCAGTCCCAATTTACAATGATAAAAAGTCAGAGTTATATAATTTATAAAAGGTAAATGTCAGTGGATTAGAGGTAGGCAAGTAGAAGGAACATAAGGCCCAAAAATTCATTGGGCATTGTTAAGTTACCAAAATATGATACTGAATTTTTTTTTTATATAGTCACATCTCTCTTCCTTTAAGAACTCTTCCCATTGTGCACTTTAAGTTATACCTGCATAGTAGATTTATCACCAGTTATCCTGTAAATGCAGAAAGAAATTCTTAATTGAATGAACAGGGTGTAATTTCATGCAAATTTTTTCTTCTCTCAGCCAGAAAACCTCCTAAACTGAACTCAAAATTGAGAGGAATTTTAAGATGCTTCATGGAAATTTGGGATTCCAAGACTATAAAAAAAACTGAATTAAAATAAATTTCAACAGACAGACATCAGCAACCCTGAGCAGCAATGCAGCAATATGATGAGATAGGTGCAGTGACTTCATTGCACTTCAAATAATATCATTACTGCCTTTGACTTGATTGGTCAATGATAGGGAAGAGATAATAGCATAGTTGAAACACAGCTCCAAATAATAAAATTTAGAATATCATACGATCATAGAATATGTTGAATTCAAAGAGACTCATCATTTTTAAATATGTCTGTCAATATATGATTTATCATTGAGCTGAATAGCCCTCCAGAACCTTCTAACTATATTGACCAGGCATCCACTCATTACACTGTCAGTTGAGAATTTTGAGGGTTTTACTCCATATATGTTCTATGCTCACAAGCACAATAAAGAAAATACATATCAGCTGAGATCAGGAGTTAAATGGTCAGTGCAAGAATGGCTGAAAGAGCTTTGAAATCATCGTGGTGTCATAACAGCTGGATTATACAGTAAAAAACAAGCAAACAAAAAACAACAATAAAAAAGAAAGTTTTTCAGATCTTTCTTGTGAGATCAATCATTTGCTTGATTCCTTTTTATCGAGTTGTTTTGTTTGTTTTGTTTAAAGAAGTATTTTTTTCTTACTTCTGATAAATGCATGAATAGAGTCTGCAGATATAGCTCTGTCTTCAGCATTTCAATTGTTTTTCAAGCCATCTAGCATCAGGCTGATGTGAACTGACAGTACTTACACCCAGGTGTCATTGTCTAACATGCCTCTTGACAAAAAAATATAGCTTGGCACATCTTATTTTTCTGTTTCATCTCTCCATGCAGCGTTCCTTTTCTTAACAGTAAATATTAAAGGAATTTTTTTTAGTATGCAAAAGAATTCATGTTCATGAAGTCTTTTTGTGTGCCTCTAAATCCTCATAATTTCTACATATTGATCTCCCTAGATACTTTGTATTCTTCAATAATTTTTTCTTTGAGACTATTTACTATATTACAGCTCTGAAAAATTATGGGAATTTTTTTTCTTTTTTTTTTTTTTTTGTCTAATATAATTCCTAGATGATGAAATGAAGGGTTCAGGAACATGGGAAATTTCTGAAACAGATGATTACCTGATAGTTTACTATATGACTAAAAAATTGCAAATATTTTCACTGTCAATGCATAAAGAAGAAGCCTAACAAAATTTTATTTCTAATAAGAGACAGAAATTATATGTAAATCTTGAATAGGTCAGAATTATGTTTTTCTTTGATGCTTAATTTCAGATTTACCAATTCTATCTATACATACTGTATCAATGGTTGATCAACAGTAACAAGCACTGTGTAAGATGGCCCTAATATTATTCAAAGTAACTAATTCTGCTGTTTCTGGTGAACAAATTAGGAAGTTACAAAATGACAAAAGAAGTACTTTTGTATACTAGCAGTGAAGTGCACAACAGTAAAACACAATAGTTGTGTACAAAGCAGAGTATAAGGAAACAGTTTAATAGAGGAATTTTTCACTGGCATGAATTTAATGTTTGGGTGACCAGTCCTTAAATCTGTACTCTCTTTGCAGAAAATCGTCCTGAAGAATATCCTAATCTGAAGAAAAAAAAAAGTATTTCATACTGATATGAAAAGAGTAAGAAAATCTACAACAGCAGTTGAACATATGGAGATGACGTCCAGCCATCAAGGAACGCGTGAGACAGTATTGAAATAAAAATCCTACAATGTAATCCAGTTAATGCCTAAGGTCCTTTTATTCTCTGACCAGGCAAAGCATAATAAAAAGAGCAACATATCCTATGTGCACTTTAGATGTTAAAGGAACATGAGATACAGGTCGTGGTGAGTCAGTGAAGAAGAGCAGAAAAGGACTGCATTCATGCAGTTGATGGTTTGATGATAATGTGACAAGAACCAGTGGAGAGGTAGAAAGACCTGAAATGTCAGTGACAATAACTATGCAAAGCTGATTTTCCTAAATATTATGTGACATGTTAACAGCAACATAACCAAATGTAGCAGACAAGTGCACACTATCAGAGACCATCAGAGACCTAATAGTTGAGACAATTATAGAATGGCTGTTCAGTGATGCACACTTTGGTCACAGCAAATGTAGCCAAAGCAGAGATCTGTGTCACCTAGAACCAGAGTTGTCAATGATAACCATACGACATCTATCCCATGTTGCTGTGTATTCACCACTTCTTTACAATATAAATGATATAAATTTTAAATACAAAGTGCTGTATGTGCAGTGATGACAGGATGGCATAAAAAAGATGGAGCCAGACATGACAATAGGTCAAGACACATAAACCAATAATGAATTCTAATTAAATATAAGGAAATACAAATTACCATGAAGATCAACAAAGACTGAAACAAGTTAACCAGGGAGGTTGTTCTATGTCTGTCCTTGGAAAGAATCACAGAATCACAGAATATGACAAACTAGAAGGCGCTCACAAAGATCATCAATTCCAGCTCCTGACTCTGTGCAGGACCATCCTCAAGAGTCTCAACATGTGCCGAGACTATTGCCAAGTGCTGCTTGAACTCTCCCAGGATTGGTGCTGTGGCCACTTCCTGGGGATTCTGTTTTAGCACGCAACCACCCTCTGGGTGAATAATCGTTTTCTAATATCCAACCTAAACCTGTCCTGACACAACTTCAGGCCATTCCCTTGGGTCCTGTCACTGGTCACCACAGAGAAGAGATCAATGTCTTCCCCTCATCTTACTGTCATGAGGAAGCTATAGAATGCAATGAAGTCTCCCTTCAGCCTCCTCTTCTCCAGGCTGAACAAACCAAGTTACCTCAGCCACCTCTCATAAGGCTTCCCTTCAAGGTCCTTCACCATCTTCATTGCCCTCCTTTGGCCACTGTGTTTCTGTGGCACTGCTTTCCAGAATCTCATTCCGTAATGTGTATGTACATCCAGAGTTTCCCCATCCCAGGTGCAGAATCCATATTTTCCTTTGTGGGAAAATTCCCTGCATTATGGTTGGTAACTGCCCAGTCCTCTAACTTGTTGAGATATCTCTACAGGGCCTTCCTACCACTGAAGGAGCTGACAGCCCCTCCCAGTTCTGTGTCGCCTGCAAACTTGCTTAGTATCCCCTCCAGTCCTGCATCCAAGTTATTTATCGAGATGTTGAAGAGCACAGGGCCTAAGATGGAGCCCTGTGGAACCCCATTAGTGATTGGACACCAGTGTGATGTTACCCCATTTACTGTTACCCTCTGTGCTCGACCTCTGAGCCAGTTGCTCACCCACCGCATGATGTGTTTATCCAGCTGTGGGCTGGACATTTTGTCCAGAAGGATCCTGTGAGAGAAAGTATTGAAAGCTTTACTGAAATCCAAAAAGATTACATCAGCTGTCTTCCCTTGATCAGCTAGGTGGGTTACCTTGTCATAAGAGAAAATAAGGGATGACTGGACACAACCTTGGCAAATCTCATCCAATGTAATCTATTTCGAGCAGGATTTGGGATATATGTTCTCTGGATACTCTTCAGAAAATAAATTTTTCTATGTTTCTAATACGGAAGATTTTAAATTTCTGTATGGTGGTGCTTTTTTGGCTGTGAACTTAATAAAACAAGCTTTGTAGAAACAAATAACATCTCTCGGCAGGAGAAGAAGTATATAAGGTCTGGAGAGTGCAAAATGGTTTTTTTAGAGTTTGGGTTTGCTACAAATTTTGGATGATTCATAAGGATTTTATTTATTTTTAGTGATTAGGTATTATTGTTGCATGTCCATCAACTCCTCATTGTCCAATGGTACATCACCAAGGTGGTGAATTAACCTGGTTCCAGCATGTCTGGAAGTAAAAGAAGGGCATAGCACAATTTTAGTGTTCCTCTTCTTGGGTCTTACTCTTTGTGTTGGATAATATTCATAAGAATGAATTTTTATTAACTGTTTTACATATGAACTGCATTATATATTTGGTTCAGAGTTTACATACTCAATCTTTTTGCTTTACCAGTGCTTCTTTCTATCCTTGTCCCTCCTTTTTGACCTATAAAATCAGGAGATGGCTGTAGAAGATAAAATATTATATATAAAAAACTTTCTTACATGGATGCATTGAAAGTAGCAAGCAATTATACAGTCAAACAAAATAATATTTTATAAATAACAGTCCTAAGTTTTTCTTCCCTTTTATAGGAGTGGGGATAGAAAGGGAGAAAGCAGAACAGAGTGACAACAGCGATTACTGAAATAAACACACACCACAATAGGATGCACTTGACTTTGATTACTGTGAAGGAATAATCATTGTCCTGCCTTTGTTTTCATGATTTGTGTACTTATGGTAGATGTCATCTTAACCAAGCTTGGACAACTCTTTCAAATAAACCCCACATATTTATTATAATTTATGTTCACTTTCCTTTTGTGATTTTCGATTGCTATTAAGATTGTTTTCTGCAGATTTGGCTATTTCCATTAGCTTGTTATTCTAAAGGTTATTTGTCATGCATTTGTTGGACATTTTTATGAACTACAGTACTTCATAACATATTTTCCCTTTTAATTCAGTTTTATATTTTATCTTTTATATATTTGAAACCATTCTGGTCTTACATGCTAAAACGTATTTCATTCTTTCCTCTGTGGTGATAAAACACTGATATTAATCATAATTATATGAAGATTTCTGCAAACCTAAAAAATAAAGAAACAGATTTCAGATCTGAGTCTGCACTAATAAAATGTGCAGGACATGATTTATCAATCCAGAACTGAAGGAATTATATGTTCTAAGTATATCAGTTTGAACAAATAGAACACATATATTGGCTAAAAGTCAGTAAAACCTTATTTTATATATAATTTTTTGTCCATCTTGTATAGATGATCAAAACAGTAAAACTATTATGAAAAATTATAAGTCTTGGTCCCACTACCTCCATTTGCATGGCAATAAGACAACGTTGTAACTGTGAAATAAATATGCCATTTGGTTAAAGACTGACAAATGTGACCCTAAACTGAAAGGTTCACTTGGAATACACTTGGAGTACAGTGGAATGTACTTGGAGTACAGTGCAGCTACTTCTTTCTTTTATTTGCTTGGATAAGAAAGAAACATTATCTATGAATTTTAAATTGTATAGGAAAAAACCCACAAGTACAGCGAGACACAATGTCTCCTTCTGTACATTCATTTACAATAGACCACCTTAAAGGAGTACAGATCTTCTTCTCTTTAAAAATCTGTATATTTATTTCTTTGGATAAGCAAACAGAAAAAAAATTAATCTATCTATTTCTTCTTAAGTAAAGCTAAAGGATCTGTTGTCGTATGCAGGGCAACTTGCTAGGCTGCAAATGGATTTCTGTGGTGAGTTGACCCTATACAGTAGCTAAACAACCATCCTGTCTTTTATTCACTCCCCTCTGCTGGAAAATGTGGAGAAATA
>NW_020955281.1:83119-173849 GCF_003031625.1 Empidonax traillii
AACAGAAAAAAAATTAATCTATCTATTTCTTCTTAAGTAAAGCTAAAGGATCTGTTGTCGTATGCAGGGCAACTTGCTAGGCTGCAAATGGATTTCTGTGGTGAGTTGACCCTATACAGTAGCTAAACAACCATCCTGTCTTTTATTCACTCCCCTCTGCTGGAAAATGTGGAGAAATACAGAAGGAAAGCAGAAAGACTTCAGGATTGAGACAATGATGGTTTAATAAGAAAAGCAAAAGCTATGCACACAGGCAAAGCAAAACTAGGCAGATCCCATTGGCAGGCACATGTCCAGCAAGTTCCTGAGAAGCACTGCCTCATCATGCCTAATGGCTACTTGAAGAGACAAAAGTCATCACCACAAATATCCTCCCTTTCCTCTTCCTTACCTTGAGCTTCTATTGATGAGCACGGTGTCAGGAAGTATGGAATATCCCTTTGGTCAGCTGTTTTGCTATGACTCTTTCAAGCCTTGCCCACCCCCAGTCTACTCCCTTTTGGGAAAGAGAGAGAGAAAAGGAAAGTCTTGATGCTGTACCCAGATGTTATCAACACAGTTTCAGGCACAAATGCAATGCATGGCATCATACAGACTAATAAGAGGAAAGCTAACTCCATGACTTAATTGCAGTAAGACTCAGTAAAATTTCTAATAAGAACAATGCAACTTTTATATGAAACTGAATGTAGACAGATTACAGTCATCTCCTTCACCTGTGTTGTGATGAGTTCTTTCAAGGGAATATAAGAACCAAATTGTCTTCCAATGGATTTTCATTCTCAGCATTTCCACAAATTGTCTTTAACACTGTTTACAGTCAGTGTTTCGGGATGAGGGGATGTGGCAGAAGTGGGGAACTACAGGAGTGGCTTTGGTGAGAGAATATCAGAAGCTGTCCTCTGACAGAGACAGTTTTAGTCAGCTCCAGAACAGACCTGATGCTGGCCAAAGCACAGTTATAACATATTTAAGAAAGGGAAGAAAATGCTGTGCAGCAACTGTGAGAGATGAAGTAAGAAAAATATGAATCAGAAAATATGATACCAAGGTCAGTGGAGAAGGAAAGGGGAGAAGATGCTCTAGGAGCTGGAGAAGATATTCCCTTGCAGTCAATGGAGAAAACCACAGTGACATAAATATTCAACCTACATCCCATGGAGGACCCTAAATGGGAACCAGTGGTCATGCTCTTGAGGAACCTGCAGTCTGTGGAGGTACAGGCTCCTGGCACAAACTGAAGCACATGCTTGAAGCAGTCTGTTCCTGAAGGACTGCATCCCATGGAAAGAACACATGCTGGAGCAGTTCTTGAAGGGTTGTATCGCATAGGAGGGAACCCACACTGGAACAGGGGAGTACACACTGGAGCATGAGGAGGAAGGAGCAGCAGAATGTTTTGAACTGACTGCAACCCTGATTCTAACAAATTTACAACTCCCCATGCTATTACTTTATCCTCTTTATACAATTTTCTGTTTTTTTTACATATTGTCTCTACATCTACACTCTTTTCTGATTGCATTTACATCAATATCTGTATTTCATTAAACCTCTGTGCCTCTTTGCTTTTTGCATTACTGCATAAACAGTTCATAATCTTGTAATTTTTGTATTACTGTACAAGCAAGTCAAATATTGATCTTTCATCAAATTTTGTAAAGTAAGCATTTCTTAAACAATATCAGTAGTCTTGACTTTTGCTCTCATTGTAATTTTTTATTACCAATGATTATTCCTATTTCTTTTCCTATAACGCTTTTCCCTCTAACTTACTAACAAGGATTTTTTTGTTGTTGTTTTGGTTTGCTTTGATGTTATATTATAGCAATTATATAATTTCTGAAAGCTCTTTTAGATTATTGCATCAAGTTAGAGGTCCCCAGTCAAAAGAGGCCTTTCCCATTATTATTCCCTTTCCCAGATTATTCTCATTTCCAAAATATTTGCCTTAATGCTCTGTCTTATTTTAAGAAAATAGTTTTCAGACTTCAGATCTCTGACCCTTCATTTCAGTAGCAGTTTTAGTCCTTCACTACCTCTATTCCTTCACTATCCCCTTTTCCCTTCAAAAAATCTCCTGCACCAGACTCACTGATCTTCCTCAATTCCCTCATTATGAATTTCACCTTTTTCTTAACTGGACAAGTCCTTCTTATGTTATTTGCCTGCAAACTTAGTTTTTCCAAACTTCAGTGAACCTGCTGTAATCTTAGTTAAGCTCAACCCTTTCAACCACGAGTAGTGATGGTGGCAGCTTCAGTAGAGATTTTCTGAAGTACTTTATTGCCTTATTCGTTGTTTGTATTTCTCATGTATACCTGAAAATATCCTGAACTGCAGATTTCCCCAAGGCCTTTCCTTTGATAACAAGATGCCATTCCTTGCTCTGAGATATCACTGACAATACCTCATAGTGCTGTGTAGTTATTTAAAAGTACCTCTATAAGTTGAAGAGATGGGCAGAAAAAAGTTCAAAAGATGGCAGCTTTTGAAATTGAACCAAGACAAGTTCAGGGCCCTTCACCCCTGGAAAAATAACCTGATACACCTGTACAGGCTGGGGACAGACCTGCTGGAAAGCACCTCTGTGGAGAAGGACCTAGGAGTCCTGGTGGACAACAAGTTACCCATAAACCATAACATGTCCATGTTCTTGGGCCCTTGTGGCCAAGAAGGCCAATGGTATCCTGCAGTGCATTAGGAAGAGTGTTGCCAGGTGGTCAAAAGAGGTGATCCTGCCCCTCTATTTAGCCCTAGTGAGGCCACTTCTGGAGTGCTGTGTCCAGTTCTGGGCTCCTCAGTACAAGAGAGACATGGAGCTCCTGGTGTAAGTACAGCAGAGGGCTATGAAGATAATTAGGGGACTAGAGCACTTCATTTATGAGGAAAGACCAAAGGACCTAGGCCTGCTTAGACTGGAGAAGACTACTGTTTCTTGACTCCTCTGTATATATATATGTATATGTATATGTATATGTATATGTATATGTATATGTATATGTATATGTATATGTATATGTATATGTATATACTGTATATGTATATACTGTATATACTGTATATGGACTTTTTTTATTAACAAGTTGTCACCATGTGAAAATGCATATTCAGATTTCACATTCTTGCAAGTGACTAACATATTTAGTTTGGTGTAATTAATATCTTATGTCTCACACTGATTGATATGTTCATGTCAAGATTCAGTGATGGATTGGACATAGCAGGGACAGTTGGACTCCTTCAGCATGTATCTTCACATATGGTCTGAATTCAGATTATGAAAAAAATCAATCTATACTGAAAAAATTATCCTTAAAATAATTTTTTAAAAAGAGAAATGGTTTTGCTGGTTCACAAAATGAATGAATAATCCAGATTTTTCTCAGTTGATTTCTCAGCATACTCCTTCCAATAGTGTCATGGTTGAATATGTAGTTAGCTATACATGAACGGTCTTCCCTTCTGCTACCTATCCAATACAAAGTAATTTCATTATTATATTAAAAAGAAAAATAAAATCATGTTAACATTACTATATTAGCTACTAAAATTAGAAAATACTTGTTACAGTCAGTAAAGTGCTGATGCTAAGGAACTTCTTATCAAATGCCACACTCCATGTCCCAGTGATTGAGATTCTAGATTTGCTTAATTAAATAACTATGTTTACAGAAACTAATATAATTTTAGTAATTATTTATGAAATCATCTCAGAAAATGGAAAAAAAACCACAAACCCCCAAACTTTTTATTATTTATGATGATAACCAAAGAAAGACTTCTAATTGAAAGACAACATTAGCCACATGAAAAAATAAGTTTATAGGCATTGCTGACTTCAGTGACTGTCTGTAAAATACAAGCACAGATCTACTTGTGTTGTATGCCTTTTTTTTTTTTTTAATTTGACATAAAGAGACACATCAATATGCCAAAATAGTTTAAGATTTAAATAAAAGTAGATCACATACACTGAAAGATTTCTATAGTTAACACGGGAAATATGTCCCATATCTAAAGTATAGCACCTTACAACTGACCAAATCTGCAGATGCTTAAATTAAACAAGATATAAAATTAAAATCTTTTAGCAAAATGCACTTTTTATATGCAAATATTACAGACCATAATTCTCATCTGATCTAAGAAAACTTTGTAGGTTCTCATTCCTGTTTTTGTTTCGGATGTTAGCCCAGACAGTTGCCAGTTACCGTAAATTCATGCAATGCATTTGTATCTGGTCTTTGAAAGCCTTATGTCTAAAAGGCTAAATTCAGTGGCTCAAACAGGTGGATCTAGGTATTGTTTCAGAACTCAGGATATTTAATTTCCCCCTCCACTTATCAGTTCAGAGGGATATAAGTCCCCCAGCTGTGTCATTTCTTTCAGTTTTGATCTTATGTACCCAAATACATCTTAAAATCCAATAGAAATCTATTCTTAGATAACTAAATCAAGACCAGTGAGTTTTTTCAAGGGCAAGTACATACAGATACTATATCTTTTAGCTTACTCCTTCATCTGCTGTGAAACCCTTTCTTTCAAAACTTGATGTAATTGCCTAAACTTGATATAATTGACCAATTGTGCTGGTTTTGGCCAGATTACATGAAATTTCTGCTTTCGTAGAGATGGCTGAACATCAGCATACTGATGGGAAGTAGTGAATCCATTCCTTATTTCTCTTTACTTGTCCACTCAACTTTTCCTTAATCTATTAAACTGTCTTCATCTCAACTTTTACCCTCCTGTTTCTCTCCCACATCCCACTGAGAAGTTAGTGCCTGTGGGTGGCTTAATTGCCCAATGGGGTTAAACACCACCTCACAGTGGTGTTTAACTTTGAATTGGTAACTGGAAAGTATAAACAAGTGTATTAGCTACTGCTGAGAAGCACTGGCATAACAGCAGCATTTTCTCTCAACCCTCCTCCGCCATCAAGGCCAAGATCCTGGGAGGGGACACAACCAGGCCAGCTGATCCAATCTACCCTAAGGGTTATTCCATACCATATGACATCAGCTCAGATATAAAAGCTAAGGAAAGGAGACGGAAGTGGGGCATTCATTATTTACAATATTTGCTTTCTTAGCAACCACTACGTGTGCTGAAGCCCTCCTTCCTGGGAAGTGTTATTTTCCTCTTCACTTTTGCACACTCGCACTTTCGCTTCTGCTTTGGTAAACTGCCTTATCTCAATCTATGAGTCATTTTCCATAGTATTCTCTCTCCCCTCTCCGCCTGGGAAGGGAAGTGATAGAGAGGCTTGGTGGGCACCTGGTCTCTAGACCAGGTCAGTGAACTATATAGCAGGCTTATTAAATCTTAATTGTATAGCCTTTGTTCCATGGTAGCTGGGACTGTGATTCAGTCTCATAGATGTCTCAGCTACCCTATGGCATTTCAAATAACCCTAGCAGGGGAAGGGGGTTAGGCATAAATGAATTGAGCCATTAGAGAATGGTCTTCGAATTCTCTTAGAGAATGGCTATAATAAAGTTGGCTGCTAAAATCCCAATTCTAAAGCCTCTATTTCATCTTGAAGTTACACTTTTTATCATAAAAACTAATCATAATAAGATTTATGCTTGTTGTACACATTCTACTCCAAGTAAAGCAATATATGTTTTATGTCTGTAATTCCTACCTATTCACATTAATATCAATATTGATATCAAATACTTATTTTAGGGATAATAAAAATTATTACTGTGAAAAACCTTTAAATAATGCCAATAAAATAAATATATGAAAATAAAAACATAGGTCTTGTCAAATATTTGTTAAGTTATAGGAAGCAACTTTGAAATATAATTTTTTTTTTAAAGTGTCCTTTTGTAAGACTGATTTGAGATACATATTTTACTTTTCATGTTCAAAGATTATTGTCAGTTGTCTTGCACAATTTTAAAAACAGTTTGATTTCCAGCTGGCAGATTTTACATCACAGATATATTTCTTTACACTGTAACCAGGTCAATCCCAAAAATGTGATATGTTTTTGAGGCAGAATGAAGCAAAATGTGAAAAGGGCTCTCACAATGACAAGGGAAAAGATATGGGTTTAACTGTAAGTATTATTTTTCTTTTATCAGTTTTCTTTTCTAAATTCATGTCTGTGAACCAAAAACCTAGGTATAGTAGAGAAAGATGTAGATGTTATACCTTTAAAAAAGCCCTCTGTTTTCTGCATTTTAGCTGTAGAGGTATGGCACAGAGATGTCTAGTTTTGATGTGTTCTAAAGTATTTTGAATACATACTAAGCTGGGGGATGACTGGTATGCTGGGTGCATTAAGAGAATCTGCCCAGATTAGGCATATGCACATTGTGAGTTACACCATTGACTGCATCTTCAATACCAAACCAACCCATGAGATTTGTTTAAACAGTAATTTTCGAAAAGTGTTTATGAAGATGTTTCACAGAAGCTTTTGCATGTAGGTGTTGATTTAAATATTATAAACTACTTCACATAAAAAAAGTAATTAGATCACTTGTTCGATGTTCCTAAAATACTCCTAGTCACAAATATACTGTTTTGTTTAAACATTTAGGTAAAACCACATCTCAATTTCAGATTAAATGTTGACCTTCTGAATTGCTAATGAACCTCCTTTAGACTGCATTCTCTGCATCACCTACCCTGAATTCAATTTTTAAAATTTATATGATGCACACTTTTGGAGAATGTTCCTATTTTGGGTAAGCCTGTGTTTTTGAGTGGAACGATAGTAAAGCATGCAGATCTCAGCAGTGGTGGTTTCAGATAAGATATCAAAATTGTCACTCAAGACATGTAACTCATTTGTTCTATGTTCCTCTGTGAGAACTGAAAGGCACTCAGGTAACCCCAGGCACCAGGCTAAGGCTAAGGTTTTAAGGAAAGGTTTGTTTTTGAAGTCAGAGACCCTAATACACTGCAATACATCACTGAATGATCATGCAGCAGGTGGAAAAAACAAAGCAGGAATTTACATGCCCAGAGCAAAAAATCACAGAATCACAGAACAGTTGAGGATGGAAAGCAATTCTTGAAATTGCCTAGCTGGGCTGATTTTGTCTGGGGTGGAAATAATTTTCTTCATAGTGGCTAGTAGGGGTTGATGTTTTGGGTTTGTGCTGAACACAGGGTTGATAATATAGAGATGTTTTTGTTATTGCTGAGCAAGGCTTTACACAGAGCCAAGACCTTTTCTGATTTTCATACCGCCATGCTGACAAAGAAGTTGAAGGTGCATGGTAGGCTGGGAGGAGACACAGACAAGACAGGTGACCAAAGGGATATTCCATACCATATGATATCATGCTCAGTATATAGAGCTGGGAAGAAGAGGGAAGGTGGGGAATGTTTGGAGTGATGGTGTTTCAATCTTTCCAAATCACCATTATGTGTGATGGGCCCTGCTCTCCTAGAGATGGCTGAACACCTGCCTGCCTCTGAAAAGCAGTGAATTAATTCTTTGTTTTTCTTTGCTTGTGGGTGTGGCTTTTGCTTACTCTACTAAACTGTCTCAACTCATGAGTTCTCCAGCCTTTTCCCTTACTATTCTCTCTCCAATCTGAATGGTGGGGAAGTGAGCGAGTTGCTATGTGGGGCTTGGCTTCTGACTGGAGTGAAACCAAGATACTAGTCCAAAACCCCTGCTCAATCCCTGTTAATTTCAGCTGGTTACTTGTGGTAATTTCCAGCCACATTTTGAGTATCTTGCCAGGTTGAAAATGGACAACCTGTTCCAGTGTACAACCACCCACACACTCAAAAAAGTGTTTCTTTGAGTTCAGGTCAAAATTCACGTGTTTTAATTTGGGTCCATTGCATCTTGCTCCTATCAATTATTAAACCTCATGAATAAGATCCCACTGAACTTTCTCTTCTCCAAGCTGAGGAGCATCTCCTCACTCAGCATGTCCTCATATGAAAGATGCTCCAGACCACTAGCCATCTTCCTGTAAACAAACCATGATCCGTGTTGGCCATGGTCACAGCCCAGTGTGTTCAGGTCTCTCTTGTACTGTGGAAGCTAAATTTGGACCCAGTACTCTGGATGTGGCCTCCTTGGAAAGAGAAGAGAACAAGAATCATTTCCCTGATGGTAACATTCCTCTTAAGGCAGCCCAGGAGGTTGTTGATCTCTGTGGCAGCAAGGGTATGTTGCTGGATCCTGGTCAACCTGCAGTCCACCAGGAACTCCACATCTTCAATACAAAGCTGCTTTTTCGCTGGTATGTTTCCCAGCACGAATTAGTGCTTGAGATTATTTCTACCAAGATGCAAATCTTCTATTTGTCCTGTAGTGAATTATGTGATATTCCTGTCTACAAATTTCTCTGTTTTGTTGAGGTCCCTCTGAAAAGCATCACACCTATCTAGTGTATCAACTGTTCACCTTAAGTTTGTTTCATCTGTAAGTTTGGTGATTTGGCCCTGGCTGACCACCATGTGCCCACCAAGATGCTCAATCACTCCCCCTCCTCAACAGGACAGGGAAAAAAAATGTGACAAAAAGCTCATGGGTTGAGATAAAGAGAGGGATATCACTCTCTGATTATGGTCGTGGGCAAAACTGACTCATCTTGGGGAAGCTAATTAAGTTTACTGCCAATCAAGTAGAGATTAAGAACAAATCTAGTAAGAACAGAGAGTAAGAACAAATCAAGTAAGAACAAATCTAAAACCACCTTCCCCCTACCCCTCTGTTCTTCCCAGACTCAACATCACTCCTGACTTCATTGCAGTCAGTTCATAATGCTTTATCTCTCTTGCTCCTTCCTTTATTCAGCTGTTATGTAGTTTGAATAATAATTCAGAATGTGTTTCATAAGACACTATCAACTAAACTCATGCTTTTGTTTCCTGTTTCTTCATATGCTTTCTGACAGGCCAGCTTTCATTCTTTCCTCTGTTCTTACTTAATCCTTCAAGTTCTACTGCCTTGAACCATTTTCCATAAAGTTAATGTTCCATAAATATCCTATATATCTTTCTCAAGACCATAAACATAAGCAGTGAACAAACAAAGAACGAAGCCTAAATCTAACACTGAAGAGAGAATGTCAAATTATACATATAGGAAAGATGACAGATGACAACTTGATAATGGTCTTTGTAAAATTCTTTCTTTATGAAAAAAAATCAGGAATTCAGTTATGATGTATATAGAATATTTGCCATTCAATTGAGAAGAAAAACATATCTAAACACAGCATGACTTGTGGTAGTGTTTTCAGAAGAAAAAAAAAGAAAAAAATAGTTCAGTCTGACAAGAGAGCACCAAATATCTGAAGCCAAATGACAATAAAAGCAATGTTGTTTTTAATAGCCCAAAATTAATTAACTAATGATACCTTGGGCTTATTTATTTGTTTTCAGACTTAAAGCTACCTTTACCATTATTGTACTATATGTTTCTGAGTGTAATATTTTAAGGTAAAGAAAGCAGATAAGCAGCAGTTTTATTTTCAGAATTCATGTCAGTAATTATTATAGCCAGTCAGCAGGAAATTATGCTTTTTACTAAATGATCACATGAGTTTAGTTTGTCAAAATGATTCAGTAGGATATTCTGTGCTGAGAAAATCAAACTTTAAATTAGCCTCTTGGACCATCAAAACCAATTCTGGTGACAAAGCCTTGATTCCGTGAAGGAGTTCACAAAGTTAATCCAGTTTTATTTAGACACATCTCCCACAGCCTTTGTAGTCAAAATTTTAATACTGTTTTGAGAGAATAATGGAGGAAAACACACAGTGAGTGCAATTTCATTTAAACATAATCTGGTTTTACTAGTTCTTCGACTATAAACTGATTATTTCTAAGGGGTTACTCATGCAACATTTATTTCTGAGTGATGATTTATTGTACCCCCAGAGAACACTCAGTGAATAGAGAAAGGTTACAGAAGTAGCATTAATGCCTTCCTAGGACTATGTTGATTTATTGAAAAAAAAAAAAAAAAAAGAGTCATTGCGAACCACAGGGAAGGAAGCTACTAAGCTGCATAACTTGATTAGGTAAAAAGAGCATTAAATGTGAAAATCTTAAACTCTTTAGCTTTGCTCTTCTGCATATAAATTAGAGATTAGGTAGGAGCAATATGAGCAGTCCCTTTGTAATACATAGGTCTAATTACAATAAATTTAGAAAAGTTTAAGTGTGTAATATGCACAAAGTAGATTAAGAGTGCATGGGAATTATAAAATGTCTAGGCTTTTTAAAGCTTCTGATGTGACAGATAAAGCTAGTCTTTTTTTCTTTTTTTTTTTTTTTCTCCTATGGGAAACCTAAGAATATGCTTGCAGTTCATTCTTTCTCACTTTTATAGCAAGTGTATGACGTTTAATTAAAAAGAACAACCTGGAAAAAGAGAGGAATGAGAACAGGACAACGACTAAGTAAAATCCACACAGTAATTCAAACTGAGTTGTCTATCTAAGTGGCCAAAAAAAAAAAAGAATTACAAAAAGCAATCTAATATCATTGTTTTTACTGTCAGTACTAACAGGTCACAAATTAACTGAGTACAAAACATAATTTCTTCTTTTCCTCATGAGAACTACGCTTTCATCCTGAATATGTATTGTCCAGCTTTATGAAATATTATCACATCACTCTGTGATGTGCCATTGTATAGGAAACTCTGGAATCATGTTGCTCCTTCCCATAGCAACATGGGAAGAAGAGGACAACTTTCATCATCGCAGCCTATTTCCTGGCTCCTATTTGTACTGAGGCTCTGTGGTCCCTCCCAGCTTCCTCTACAATCATCACAGTTTACAACTGCATAGGAACTGGTGGCTTCAAAGATAGTGACAAGGTCCTTCATCTGAGTGTGGTAATATGCAGATTTGATGGTCTAGTTTTCCTTTATAGCTGCAGTTTCACGATGTAAATTATTGTCCTGGACTAAGTGAAAAGAATTAAGGGAAGTAACAAATTAGCAAAGGTGAAAATGATCCCTAGATTCTATAACATATTAAAGAGGAAATTTGGAGCAGATCTTGACTGAATATTTAGCAGATATGTATGTAAGAAATGTTGATTTAAAGGAGCATGATTCAATGGCACTAGTAATCTACTACTGCTATAATCAGCAGAATTCTTGTGGATGTTAAATTTCAATCTATAAAATTATGAAATAATCATAGTAAGTATTAACACAGGGAGGATAAAATTGGAAGACAAATGAAACTTGCTTGATCATGTTTACTCCCTGAAAGTATTGTAGTTCTGAGTAATAAATATGAAAAAAGTATAAACCCATTTTAAAAAATTGCATAATACCATTTAAGAAAGTGGGTGATGCGCAATATATAGGACCTGATGTGATAAGGAAAATAATACATAGGAGATAAGTTTGCTCCCAGTGGTCACTTAACATAAAGTGCAAAAAGTATAAGAAATATTTCATGAATCAAGACTTCAGTAAAGAATGCTATGGTCTCTTTAATGCTCTCTAAAGACAAGTTACTGATAAAACAACTAGACAAAAATTTCCAAGACCACTCCCTTATTCATTGGAACATTGGGTATTTCGGGTTGGAAGTGATCTGTGGAAGTCTCTAGTCCAACCTTTGCTTGAAGCAGGGTCAGCTGTAAAATTAGACCAGGTTGCTAGGGCTTTATCTGTTTGGGTCTTGAAAATCTCTGAGAGTAGAAGCAGCATATATTCCCAGGAGATTGGCCAAGAAATAATATTTCTTGAGAGAGAAGAAACCGTGCAGCTGGCAATATGGATTAGGTCACAGAAAGTTGTCAAAAACATGCATGTCTGAAGACATTCAGTGTAAGGTTGCAAAGGCCCATCCCTCAGAAGCTGATATATAAAGAGAAGGATACTCAAATGTGGCTTATTTTTATCTGTAATATATTTCATTAGTTATCTACAGATCATTCACCATTTTTGCACAGTGCTGCTTTGCTATAACTTTGACATCCAAAACCACTCTGAAAGATATGGGAAAAGCACTTGAGGAATCACAAAACAAAAACTGTAAAGGAGTATCATGATGGGGACTCTGCTCTCCTTTTGAACTATATCATCACAAGTGAGCTGAACGTTGTTTTCTTCATTAAGAAAATTTTTGGATTTTGTTTTTTATTATTATTTTTTCTACAAGTTATGCAACCGAGTGTTACTGCGGCATTAAGATGAGTTGAGCAACCATAACTGTGAAAATATTGATAAAACATTAACAGCTGGATTTAAAGCAAACAAAAGATAAAAAATATCTTAAAAATTGGGCTGCATTTTCATTGAGAAATCAACATATTTCTACTAAATTCAAGGAGTAACTGATAGCATGAAAAACGAGAAAATATTCCTAAGCAGAAGTTCACAGAATCACAGAGTCAACCAGGTTGGAAAAGGCCTCTGAGATTGTCGAGTCCAACCTATGACTCAACAGCCTGTCAACTAGACCATGTCACTAAGTGACACATCCAGTTTCTTCTAAAATACTTCCAGATATTTAAAACGGTATTTAGGATGGTGGCTCCACCACTTCCCTGGGCAGCCTATTCAAATGTCTGATCACTCCTTCTGTAAAGGACTTCTTTCTAACAACTAACCCTTTCAGGTAGTTGTAGAGAACGATGTGGTCTCCCCTGAGACTCCTCTTTCTCCAGGCTGAACAGCCCCAGCTCCCTCAGCTGCTCCTCATAGGGTCTGTGCTACAGTCCCTTTACCAGCCTCATTGCTCTTCTTTGGACACTCTCCAGCACCTCAGTATCCTTTCTAAACCAAGGGGCCCAGAACTGGACACAGCATTCAAGGTGCAGCCTAACTAGTGCCAAGTACAGGGGCAGAATCACTGCCCTGGTCCTGCTGGCCACACTGTTTCTGATACAGACCTTCTTGGCCACCTGGGACACTGCTGGCTTATGCTCAGCTTCCTGTTGTTTAGAATCCCCAAGTCCCTCTCCGCCTAGTTTCTCTACAGCCACTCTGTCCCCATCCTGTTGTGCTGCAGGGGGTTGTTGTGGCCAAAGTGCAGGATCCGACACTTGGTCGTGTTAAGCATCATACCATTGGATTCAACCCATTTATCCAGCCTGTCCAGGTCCCTCTTCAGGGAGGGAGACAGCCTCCCAGTTGGTGTCATCTGAAAATTTTCTGATTGACACAAAGACTTAAAGTCCTTTTTAATTGTGCTGGTACCTCTTTTATCAGTCTCATCACTGCCAACCTATCCTATCGACAGTGGGTAATAATCAGAGAGATGAATTATCTTGGGAAGTCTACTGCTAATATGCCTCACCTCAGCCCCAGGAAGAAAGCAGACTTCCATGTGGGATGGGTCTGATTGGCATACAGGGCCCTCAGTTCCCCTCAGAAGGGAATCATCAACTAGAACTACTCTGCTTTTTTTCTTAATAGCTGCGATTGTGATCCATCTAATAGATGGGGTGCAACTGGGGGACACTCCATACAGATCTTTTTCTTGACTGTCATCTGCTTGACTATCTAGATCCAGGGCCTCATACCTGTTCTTTAAGGGCATCTGTGGAGGTGATGGGTGTTGTGGGGGCATTCTTTTACCTCTTCAGTCAGGGACCTATTTCCATTTGTCCCCATCTACTTGGTTTGCTCCATCTGCCTGATGGCAGGAGGGGCAGAGCTTCTCTGACTCCCACTGAACTTCTTTTGTGGTTGAAAGGGTGTGACTCTACCAGTCAATTTCTCTTTCACTTTACCTAATATTCCTTAGTCTCTCTCCTTCTTCCTTAATCTCTGCCACTAAACAGAACAAATAATTCACCTGATCGCATCATATGCAGGTGTCTTTCGCACTGTCCTCTGGTACTAACACCAGGCTCAGACTCTCCCTACAGCCAGTTATACATGATAATCCATGTGAGGATTTTTATCTCTTAATAGAAAAAACTTAGAAGGTAAAAACCCTTGAAAATACCCAGCATGCCTAATAATGATAACTAGAAAGTAGCTGATTTTGTTAATCTGTTAAAACGACAGCAGTGTCCTGTGTTATATACTGATTAAAAACTAGATGCAGGCAAGTATGTAAATTACTATTTAGAATTTACATGGAACTGAGGCTTCTCAGAAAAATGCAGCCAAAAAAGTCCCTCCTCTTTACCAACCATGGAGAAAACTGACCTCAGCAAGGGTGTGATTCCTAGACATAGATGCCCAGTAGTGTTTGATGCACTAGAAACTGCTGCATAAAGCCAGTAAAGCAGGATCCAGCATTCGTAAGAAACTGGCACTTCTCCGGACAGCAGTTTGGTAAGTTAGGACATCACAGAGCATCTCAGATAACACTGACACTCATGCCTAACAATTGGATCAAACCCATATGAGCCAGACCGTAGATATTTGAAGCTGATTAGACCTAGATTGCTAAATATGAGCACTGGTGTGAGAGTCTAACTCCCACTACAGTAATTGAAAATCTAGGATGCAGTTCACCATCCCACACAAGAATCTAATACCATTTGAGATGCCATTCACTTGCTACTTTGAAGGCATGTTTTTTTACTGAAGTCTCTTCTTGAATATGCAAGCCCTTTGAAAATGTCTCAGAAACTATGGGCTACATCTCATATAGCAGTCCATAGGTACCAACATATGGACAACTAAATGTATCCCTGAGGAATCTGGAGACCTATTTGTCTGACCAAAGGCTGGTATTTTTGTTGGGGAGAGATGATAAACTCCTCTGACTGTAATGCCTGGAATTCTAGATGAAATCCCTCAGTGTTTTTGGTTTTAGAAGGAGTGATCCAATCTAGGTGGCTTAGCAATCAACTATGCGTAGGATTCAAAATCCCTCTCTTTAGGATTCAAAAATTCTTCAGTGTTTGTTCGGGTTTTTTAATCATGACATCAGATGTCATTAAAATTTCAATCATAGTGATATATAAAAACCTTAATATTTGTTTTAAGAATGACTAAGAGATGCTGTCTGCTCCTCTTGGTATAGATGTGCCTCTATGATTCTGTAACATATACTCAATAGAACTTTTCATACAGAAGACACCTTTAAAGGACTCTGAACTTAACATCCTGTGAGTAACCAGTCAAGGAATTTCCAGTGCGTGCCCAAGTATAATTTCTTTAGGATGACAAAGGAAAAAATTAGTAAAACAAAATTGTACAGTATCTTAAAGAAAATTCAGAGATCAAAATTAGGGAAATATTATACCCTGGGGGGAAAAAAACCAAATATCATATGATTTGGTGTTGCTTTTCACAGAAGCAGATTACAATGTGTTAAATAATTCACATATGAAAGACTAACTTTATTTAATACTAAAGTCCATTTTTTCCTATTTCTTCTAAAATATATTCCTTACAGCTTAAGACTGCATTTAACATAGTGAATATTTATAAAACACAGGAAATTAGAGCATATATACTTAAGTTGGAAATTGCTCTTATTTTTGTTTGTGTCTGATATGAAGATGAGTTCAGTGTCAGCACTTAACAAATCATGTTGATTACTTTCGTGGGAAGTGCTGTGAGATTTTAATGACTAAGCCTGATTAGAGCCTGAAATGACAGATCATGAAAAGAGCAGAGTCTTTAAATTAGGTGGTTAGCATTTTGAGTCAGAAAAAAAAGGACAGAGAAAAACATGAACATATTTTATTGAATCTTAACCCTGCTTTGAAGTGAATGCATTGGAAAAATAAAAATCTGCTGTGTGATTCTGGTACTCCTTCCTACAGTATGCAGAAAGTTATTTTTCACATTCACTATCATAGACTATCTTTTAAAACTACATTTCATGTTTTGCTTGTAGTGCTCAGGTGTCTTAGGGAAAAGGACACCAAGTTCATACAATAAATGTGGTTTGTATTTTTTTAATGGCATTGTTTTGTGGGTAAATATGTAAACTACTTATATATAGTCAACAGTGAATCACATACAACATCAAAATCTGTATTTCAAAAGTTTAAAAAAAAAAAAAAAGAAGAAAGCAAGTAATAATTTTGTCCAAGTAGAACCTTCTTATCTGGTAAACCCCCTTATCTTTCTCTGTATGTATTTAATTCCTACAAAGCATTACAAAATACTGAGTACACACTATAAATTACATTACTGACCAGGAATTCAGTCTACACTGTTTCTTTTATCTTGATTCTCATTATAATTATTTGTAAACAAAGAACTAGGAGTATTTAGGAAGTATTTCAAATGAAATATCTCTAGAAAAAAACTCTTATCTTCTCGGTAAAATAATTTTAAAAACCCAAAAAAATCCCCATCAACAAGAATGACTAAGCCCCCCAAAATCCCAAAGGGTTTGAAACAGGTTTTCTTAGAAAAGTTGTTGTAAAGAAAAGCCTAAAACAGTCTCAAAATGAGTAAATAGGAAAACTGAGATCAGCCTGGGGAAAAAAAAGCAAAAAAACACTTTCTTTTGATTATTCTGGTTAGTGATACGCATCTACTTGATGGAGCTCTGATGCCACTGCTAAGCTGACTTGTCTGTGTCCTAACATTGCATAATATTTTGATGACTACATTGACAAGGGAATGAAGTTAACAAGGTGTATTCAGACTGTGCCTACCACTCAAGCTGAAACAAATGTTATTATAAACAACTGACATCCAACAAAACCAACAGAGTGGATGCCTAAAAGAAAAATAAAATTTTTGACACAATACTCCTCTTTTGGAAAGGTGCATTACAGAAACCTTTAAAGAAGTACCACACAGGAAAATATACTTCAAACACACAATCTTTTCTGCTGCCTCATATTGTCTGTTTGGTGATCTGGGACTTAATATATTGACTGTGTCAATACTTGCCCGATAAGGTGTTTACCTATATTGTTTGTTCAGGTTTGCTTTTGGAACTCCATTTTTGTAGCTGAACAACAAAACAGCACTTTGAACTCACCCACCGTTCTCAGAAAAACCTATTCTCTTTTAGTACTAGAAATGATAATTTTGTTCCATGGAACCCAAGCTGACCTGAATATATTTCCATCTGCAGCAGTATCCCTTGTGGGTCACTGCCAATCAGCTGTAGAACTATCTTTTCTAAGAAATCTAAAATTTTTGTTCTAAAAGAAGCTTCATTCCTCTCATTACAGAATTGCATTGTTTGGAATTCAATAGGGAGGTATCCTGTGGTGAAACAGAGAGAGACAATAAATCTCAGAGAGATTTGTCCATGCTGCGTATTTGAATCTTGCAATTAAAGGAAAATCATGAATGTGTTGAATGTGATGTGTTGAACTAGAATGTTCTTTTCCCTTTTATGGTAAAACATTTGTTCTCCTAAGTGACATATGTCTAACCTGCTGGTAAACTGACCTGAGGATTAAATAATCATTATATGTACAGTAGCAATACTTACACCTTTATAACAAAATATGAAACAAGGGCAAAGTACATATCTGGCATAACAAAGGGCTTGCCATCTGTTGTTATAGTTTTTGGAGTACACTGCTATTTTCACTTAGTGATTTAAATGAAAGATATGAAAAAGGAATTTTTTTTTTATTACCTGCAATAGGTTTTTTACATTTTTATTTTTTCCTCCCAAAATTATCATCAACAACTATTTTATTCCTTGTATAAATACAGCACGTATTTTACATCTACAGTGTAACTTGAAATATTATCGTAACACTTGTTTATCTAGAGACACAAAATGTAAATAATCTCTTAGGAGATGTTACTACTCCTTTAGAATCCAGTGCAAACTAACTTGAGAAACAATAATCTATCAAGAAACTTTTATGCAGCAAAATTCATCACAGCACAGATTCTGTGACCTTAATTCCATGTTAACTCTTAACTGTTGAAAATGTTCATAGAAATGGCTTCTGTGGAATCAATGGAGTGACTGATGGCTACTCAGGATAAGAATGGTAGGAACTACAGGCAAAGAATTCTCTCATCTTTAACGTCATCTATGCATACAGCCCTTAATCTATCAACATTCTAGACCTACCTCTCATCATCTCAGGGCCTGTTAGGAGAACAGAGACCAGGAGATTCGCTAACAGTATGCCATCACTCCCTCAAAATCTAGCTACCTATCCTCTTAGAGAGAAGAAAGGTGTGAAGTGAGGTTATTAACCTTTTTAAGATGCAGCCCTTCTGTCTGTCTTGCCTTCTGAAGGCTTTTTCTTTTTTCTTTTTTATTTTTGTTTAACTTTGTATAAGTTGCCTGAATGATCAGTAAGACAAAAGACCTGCAAACAAGAACTATATTTCTTGACAGATTAAGGATACCCTTCTGAGAAGCATCTACATTGCATCTGTAAAATGAAATGGAATGAATTTTCAAGTGCATTGATGATTGAAGATTGGTAGTGTTATTGATTTTCAATATACTCCCGGATATTTTTCCCATCTATTAACACTCTCCAGAATCCTGCTGAGCACAGTTTGTGGGATAACAGTACCATAAACCTCCTCCACAGGAGGTTTATGGAGTATAAGTGATGCTACATACAGCTCCAATCATTTTTCAGTTTCAATATTATCATGGTGGGAGGCTCATGTGGCTGAATTGCTACCATGGGTAGATGCAGGAGGTTTTATGAAAGACAAGAAAGGAAGGCAAGGAGGAAGAGTCATCCAGTATGTGAGACTGTAGCAGAAATGAATGGAGCTTTGCTTAGGAATGGGTGATGCACTGTCTGGGTTGGGATTGGAGTCAATTGGGATTAGTGAGTAGACCAAGGTAGACAGTATTATGGTGGGTGTCCACTACAGACCACCTGATCAGGAAGCAGTAGAGGCCTTTTGCAGACAGTTCAGATAAATCCCACATTCACAGAGAAGTTTTGGAGGCTCCATCACTGGAACTTCTCTAGGTCAGGCTGGATAGGGTTTTAAGCAACCTAATCTAGTAAAAGGGGTCCCTGATGGTGGTAAAGGAGTTGGACTAGATGATCTTTAAAGGTCCCTCCCAACTCAAGCCATTCCATGATTCTATGATTTATACATATTGATTGGATTCTTTGGACTTGCATTACAGTAACTGAAAAGCTGGATAAGATGTGGTGCAAATGGAGCATCCAAACCTACAATATTCTTTGGTAAAAGGAAAGAAAGTAGGAGTACATGTCAATGGTTGACTGTAAGCCTGAATTGACAGCAAGATTGTAAAAGACAGGCAACTGGTGTAAGAGAAGAATCTAAAATGGATCAATATCACCTGTTTGTCTTGTTCAACACGACAAAAGTGAAAACATGAATAACAAATTATCCCAATGAACATGCAGTAAAGCTGTATTTTACAAAACCATTTCTTAGAGAAAATATTTTTTCCTCTAAAATATTTATAGGCACTAATATTTAAAATTATTTTGGAAAATAAAAGTAGGAAATAAATATTTTAGGATTAACTATAGAAATCTTGAAACAGCATATCATCATGCCTATTGTGGAATAGTGATTCAATTATTATCAAG
This sequence comes from Empidonax traillii, assembly GCF_003031625.1. Classification (NCBI taxonomy): domain Eukaryota; kingdom Metazoa; phylum Chordata; class Aves; order Passeriformes; family Tyrannidae; genus Empidonax; species Empidonax traillii. The sequence continues at coordinate 102,527 of NW_020955281.1, forward strand.
GCTATTCTTAAAGCAGTTACTAGACTTTTATAATCCCTTCTTTAACTATGTGTCATCACAGATACCAAATAATTGATACACACATATGATCTATAAAAATATGTGTCTGACCATCCTTACATTTAATATGTTTAGTAAAGCAAGCTATGTTTACAATTATATTCGAAAAATAACCACAGATATAAAATATGTCTTTAGGAGATATATATTTGAAATAATTTTCTATAATTCTGCTGTTGTAATACGATAACTTTTAATTATTACATTGCCACACGGTGTGTGATAGGGAAACGTCAAGGAGGGTCAACTATAAGAAAGTGAACTTTCCAACTATTAATTTAAAATTAGGTTATCAAGTAAACTAAACCAAATGAGGGTTCTATAAAGAATCTTAAGAACCAAACACTCTATTGAAAATAGGAAATTACCTTTAATAATATTATTTTTAATATGAAGATATATTTTAAAAATATATAGTTTAGAATTTTTAATTATTTATATAATTTCTATATTTTATTTTCTATATTATAGAATATAGAATTTTTTAAAAAATTGAATTATTTTTTAAAAAGGAAGAGATGTATTCTGCTGAATCTGAGCTGCTTGATGAACTTTTTTGTAATCTAGACTTTTCCTTTTAATGTTGCCCACTAGTGCATTAAAGGAAAATGGGTGTTTGAAACAAACAGAAAGCTATCAAAGTAAGCCAGGTCCCCTGGATTGCCATTACATCAATCCTGTCCACCTCCCAGTGCTTCCCTGTCCCTGCTGTGGCCCAGGATCCCATGTCAGCCCCCCCCAGTGACCTTGGAGCAGGGCCCTGCCCTCCGCTGAGCCAGGAGCATCTGCAGGGCCATGCAGGCTGGAGTCTTACAGGTGCTGATGACTTGCTGTAACTCTGACCTGATTCTCAAGGAAAGCTGCTGACTCCTGACAGCAGAAGAACATTGGAAGGATGAACCTAACACTAGAGAAAAATGTAGAGATATAACAAATTTCTCTTGGATAAAAAAATTTAAAGTATTATTCATGAGCCATTTCTGTTTGAATTTGGACAAGGAGTATGAGTTTTTAGTGCAAATGGTGTGCTAAGAGGATTGTTCTGTTTCAAATTGGTTCTTAAAATATTGACTAGACTAATAATAAATTGTTGTCTTCGTAATTATAGGATAGGATGTCCCTTTTTACCACAACAAGGTTTTGACTATGGCACTGAATGGGTTTGAGGAGTGGTGGTTAATCCCTAATCATAAACATAAGCATTATTTAATTTACTTTGACATAGAATCACAAGTTCTGTCATCATACTGACAGCATTGGGCCATGTGACATCATGTTAAAATGGTGGTCTCAAGCAACAAAACCATTTGCTTTCTCCAAATTATTCTTACCTTTCTACAACATTACATCAAAAGATAGATAACAATTGCTCTTTCCCCTCTTACTACTTTCTGCTTAATTCATGTATTTTCACCACATACATAGTGTCTAGGAGTTGTACTTGTATTTCCAGTTTCATGGATTGACATCAGTGCCAAAGAAACTTCATAAGATTTTACCCATGAGATTAATATCTTTTTAGGTTGCTTGGATTGATTGGAGTGTAGGAGGAAGACAATGTGCTCCAGATCTGGCATTCATAAACAGAGTCACTTATGGTCAGGAACCCAAAGGCAACTTAAGATTTTGCCAACTGAACACAAAATCTCATGAGGAGGTGGAGCAGCTCATGTCAAGCTTCTACTTCCTGATTGTGTTAGGAATACAATAGAGAAAGGTGCAAGAAATCCACATACTTTGAATGCTCTGGACACAGTTCTTTGACAGTGCTCAAGAGGGAGGCACTAAAGGAGGCACTCTGCTGGACCTACTGCTTACAGATAAGAAAAATTGGTGGTGGATGGAAAGGCTGATAGAAACTTTGCTATTACTGTGCTATATCAAGAATTTAACGAGGAAAATGAGTAAAGCAAACAGAAACATAAAAAATGGTTCTAGTGAACACAGACTTCAGCTTGCTCAGGGAACTGCTAGGCTAGGCTGGCCCTTGTGGCATACTGCCATTCAGGGGCCCAAAAGACCTTGATGATCTTCCAGGACAACCTCATTAAAGCACTAGAGCACTTTGCCCAGTATGCATAAAATTAAGTAGGCATAGCAGGAAGCCACCCTGACTGTGTTAAATGCCAAAAGGAAGCATATGGAAGATAAAAGTGGAGAAAAGATACCCAAAAGGAATATATAGAAAGTGCTATATAATGCAGGGATGGAATTCAAAATGACAAAGCTCAGCTGAATTTCCTAGTGAGTGATATGAAAGGCAACAAGAAGGGCTTCTATAAATACATGGCAGAAAAAAAGATCAGGGAATTTTCAGGCAAACAAGTGATGAAGAACATAGAAAAAATCAGGGTAATCAATGTCTTCTTTAACTAAGTCTTTGCTGTTAAAGTCTGCCAGCATGTCTGGTAGGCTTCCATGCTTGATAAGAGAATTCAGACAGAAGCCCTACTAACTACAGAGAGTGTTCAAGATAGGGACCATTTTGACAAACAGGACATGCACAGATCAATGGTATCAGGTGGGATGCATCTGAGGATGCTATTGCATCCAAATTTAATAGCTTTAGTCTAAAGCCTAAAGCCTGCTTCTGATATAACATGGTTCAATCACAGCCAGCAACTAAGACCCAAACAGCTGCTCACTCACTCCCACCTGACAGGATGAGGGAGAGAATTGGAAGAGCAAAAAAAAGGAGAAAATTCATGTGTTCAGATGAAGACATTTGAATAAGTAAAGCAAAAGACACACACATAAGCAAAGAAAAACAAGAAATTCATTCACTATGTCCCATTGGCAGGCAGGAATTCAGCCATCCCTAGAGAAGCAGAGCTCCATCCTGTGGAACAATGACTTGGGAAGACAAAACAACATCACAAATGTCTCCCTTACTTTCTCCTTTCTCTCCCACCTGTACATGCTGAGCATGAGGCCATATGGTATGGAATTCTGTCTGCTGGGGTCAACTGTCCTGGCTGTGTCGCTTCCCAATTTCTTATGCGCCCCCAACTTCCTCACTGGTGAAGCAGTATAAGAGGCAAAAAAGGCCTTGACTCTGTGTAAGCACTGCTCAGCAGTAGCTAAAACATCCTTTTATTATCCATAAGTGTTTTCAGCACAAATCCAAATTGTAGGCCCATTAATAGCTACTATGGTAAAAAATTGACTGTATCCTAGTAAAATTAGCACACAGTATTAGTATGCAGTTAAATGAAAAATGTTTGGCAAAAGTTTTAACAGAGGGTCCTGTTTTTTTCAACCTTATTTCAAGATACTTAGTTACTCTAACTATCCTGTGCTTGTGCATTTTACATCCATCAGAGGAGGACTGAAGTTTTCAGAGATGTGGTTTTCTGACAACTTCAGAACATTTTAATTTAATCTGGTATACATTCTTGCTATGGCATTTCTGAGTTTGTCAAGATTCATGGCAAATGCTATTATGCAAGCACTGTAACATATACTGCAGCAGTGGTAAAAGAACTTATGCAAAATATCTTTCTATCTGCTTTCTAATAAAAACTATCTAATTACTGGTGTGGATTTGAATTTGATTCTTGTCATGTCTAACACTTCTGAGAAAGCTGTTTCATGTTATTGCAAACCACTGTCATAATTCAGAAGGTGGTGACAACCAGGACAATCTCTAATCTCTGTAAAAAGTCAAAACTCACACTGAGAATCAAAAATCGAAAAGGAGATTCCCAGGAACTGCAGAACTTGAAACCATTTTCAGGTTTAAAGTGATTGGAAACAATTGGCACACATTTACCATGGCCAAACTGTTCTTGACCAGCCTGGTTTTCTTCTGTAATGAAACTTCTGGCTCTGTGGATGAGGCAAGAGCAGTGCATATAATTTTCCTTTTACTTTAGCAAGGTCTTACATAGTATCTTTATAGACTAATTGGTGAGAGATAGTTTGGATAGATATTCTGTAGTAGGAATGAACAAATTTGGCTAGACTACCATATTTTAAATGTTAGTATTTCAAAATCTGTCTGTCAGTTGTACTCTTCAGGAATCAGCAATATATTAACAGTCTGGGTGATGTTGCAGAACTGAATGGTACCTACTTATGCACAACAGGCCCCTTTTATCCCCCTTTCTATTCTTCTCATTTCCCGCTCCTTATTCTTGTTTTTTCCCACCTCAGTTCTTTACCTGCACTCCTTAGAAGTTTTGCGTAGTCCCACATCCCCCCTCAAAATCCATATTATTCATGGTCCTATAGTTTCCCCCTCTTCTCTGTTACAAAGCCCGGGTTGGCCCTCCTTAAAGCTGTGCCTGGCATTTCTTAACAGTCCATCAATTAGCAAATGTAGAATTTTGGTCTTCATTAGTGTTTTGTTTATTCCTTGCTTATCAGATTTGTGTGTCTGTGTTTTGTTTATCTCTTTCTCTGTTACTTTACTTTATAAAAGGTCCTTGACCTAATAAGCTTAATAAGCCAGACTTTCTCCAGTTCCACAAACTAACCACTACCCCCTGAGGAACAACTTTTTAGAAAAGTACTTGGGTATAGTAGCAAAGAAGAATTTGAGTATGAATCACCAGTGCAACTTTGTGACATATTAGCCAACTAAATACTAGGATTCATAAGTAAGAATGTAGCTTGCAGGTTGAAAGTAAAGATTACTACCCTCTATGAGGCACCTGTGTGACCCAAGTCTGTCATATTGCCTCAGGTTCCAGGTTTGCCAGTACAAGAAAGACACTGAGAGTCCAGAATAGTCACAGGGAAGGTCAGGGGGCTCAGGCATGTGACATACAGGAGACGCTGAGAGAACTAGTGAAACTAAAGAGGGATGTCTTTCAAGACTGCTGTCTTTGAGTTCTTAATGGGAGGTCATAGAGAAGACAGACCTTTTGGTGTTCACAGTGAAAGGACAAGAGGTCAAGGTCAGAAGTTGAAGCAAGGGAAAGATTATTTCTAGGTATCAGAGAAAAATTCTCCACAGGGACCATTTAAGCACTGGCATAGGTAGCTCAGAGAGTCAACTGAACAAGACACTTAACAGTGTGACCTAACTTTGAAGTTAGCCATGCTTTGTGAAGGGGAACAAACTAGATGACCTCTAGAGGTTCTATCCAACCTAAATTATTCTAGCATTCTAATTTAAAGGTCAATATTGGCCTGGAATAAAATGTTTTAAGAAAGAAAAGGGACATTCAGTTTCATTTGTAGAGATCTGAAATGTAAATTTTTAATCTGGATGAGAAATAGTCCTCTGATTTAGTTTAATTTTTGCAACAGTTCTGCAGAACTCATATTAGCCTGTTACAATATGTTTACAAGGAGTGCTCTAGGGTTAAGTTATACATGTTACTTAATTTTACTTGATCTATGTCTGATTGCAAGTGACCGGATAATAATAAGACCTTCCTCATCCAAGTATATGTGAATTAATAAACTATCCTTAGAAACCCTAAGAAGTACACAAGCACTAGTGTGTCCTTTACTGAACCCAAATTATGGAAGTATTCTGAATTTTTGTTTCATCTGCCTGGCCCTGAGGGAACAGACAGCTGGCATCACAGGACTCAAGGAGGTAGAAGCACTTTTCAATGACTATTAGTGACTTTGGAGTCTTTCTGGAATGCAGTGATGGAGTAAAAGGTTCAAGAGTAAGACAGAATATTACTCACACATTTTAAAATCTGCTTTTGTAAAAATAAAGGTATCTGCTATGAGTCAGACTTCCAATTTATTTCTGTTTCTTGAAATTTGCACTATCAAATGCATTTTGTTTCAAATTATACTGTGAATAAATTCTATCTTAAACTGGAGCAGGAGTTCTCAGTCTATGGCCCTTTTGCATGCAGATTTTGATCAGTTCAAATAGGGCTTCTTTAGCTTGGCTGAATCACAAACTTCGAAGCAGGGAAGTATTGACATAGAAGCTGCTTCAGAATTTCTTCCTCTCTAGGAAGTGGTTCATCAGGTATCCACCAGAGTGAGAATATGGCTGAGGTTGACCCTGACTGGTATTAACTCCATACTCAGGTCTTGCCCAAAATAAAAACAACTCTTCTCCTTCTCAGTTCTCTGAGGTTTCTAAATTTTACCTTCCAGAACTAAGTAATTTGAAGGTTTAAAAGATGTTTCAAAAAGCCAAGAAAGTTGGACATTCATCACCAGAAAGTTTACTTAGGGATGCTCTATCACCAAAGTCATCATGAAACATTATTTAAGATTTTCTATGAATACATTTTAAGAGTAAGTATCTCTTAATTTCCAGTTTTTGGACATTAGCACATATTTGACTTCTTTTTTCATGTCTTAATCTATCACTGAATGTCCTCCTCAAAGAACACATATTTTCAAGAGTAAACTTTGGAAACATTATACAAGGAAATATCCTATTATGATAGGGGAAATTCCTCACAATACAGATACTCTCTTTTGAAACAAGAATGACTTTAGTCTTAAACATATACAGAATCACCAGCTCTAATGTTTTAGTTCTCATGGTACCTATTTATAAAACTGGAGCAAATAAGACAATAACCTTTGAGAGAATGTTATAATTGAGAAAAAGCAGAAGAATCAAATGAAGCCCTTTGTGGGGCATACATACCTGGAGGGGAAAAAAGTTTACAATTAATGTATTGTTTTAACACAAGTGGCAATGCATACAGTATGGGTGTATGAAGGTGAGCATAGCAACTAGGCTAACTTGAAAATAGGCAATTATTTTTGTTGAAGGATATCTAAACTACTCATTTCAATATCATATTGATTTTTAAGTCTCCACATAACTTGTGATAAAAATGCTGAAGGATGAATAGGAAGCTGAACTAAGATTAAAGTTCACTTTAAAATTCTCCTGACCCTTTGGGGTATACTTGTTGTTGCTTTTTCACGGCAGACCATTTCTAGTTCCAAAAATGACTTCCAGCATTACAGTATGAGCTATTAGTTTCATCTGCAAAGCCAATCTGCAAAGCCATCTCTGATTGCTTTAACACAACTCAGATTCATTTATTGAAGTCTCTCAAGTCAATCCTATATTCATGGGCATTATTACAAAAACAATTTGCTTATATGCAGCAATCTGCATACACATAAATAAAAGAACAATTTATTTAGTTAACTAAAGCACAGTTCCCAGAAAATAAACCATATGCTTTCCTTTAACCCCCATAGGTAGTATATATATTAGCAAAAATTCTTATTTAAATAATCAGGATAAGTATTATAAATTTCTAATCCAGTATATTGAGAATATATGCTCCAGAAATTTGATGCAAATAGGTTAGCAGCAGAGTCAACTATGCTCTTTACTCTATAGGATAATTTATTATCTATTCCATAGCTCTCAGCTAAATTGATGTTGTAAATTCGAGATCAGGCACATTAGTCTCTGAGAAAAAATTGCAACCTAACTGTTTCTAATTAAGTAAAATTATCTGGGAATAAATAGAGGAAAAAATCAACCAAGCAAAATTAAATAAAAACTTTTTAGGAAATAGATATTGATAATATTCACACATGCTGAATTTGAAACATACTGCTGTAGCTATAACAATGTGTGGTGGTTATTTTTTTATGAGTAACAAAATAAAAGTCTGTTTTCATCACATATTTATTTTACTGCAGTAGAGCATTTACACATTACACATTTACTTAGTAATAATTTTCTGCATAATCAGAGAGTCAGAGGCTTACTGTTACTATGTCTTCTATTATTATGGAATGTAGTGTAATGTAATGTTATGTTACTCTATGTTATGTTATGTTATGTTATGCTATGCTATACAACGTTATGTTAATATTCCTTTTGGGTTAAAAGCGTCACCTGGAAATTCAGGCTGGAGACTGAGGCCAGTGTTTCAGATTTTCACAATGGAGTAAAAAAACCCCAAAGAATATCTGTATATAATGTTTGGTGCTTATGGGGATGGTTTGTTAAAATAGACACTTGAAGATGCTATGGAAAGTTCATAAATTTTTTCTTCACCTGAAAAGATAAATGCAAAGTACAAATCTATAATCTTGCCTTGGGCTATATAAACCTATAGAAGAATAGGCAAATTTATGAACATAAGCGGTACTCTCCCTGTATAGTCTTCTAGGACAAAAGTTATGAGGCAGTTGGAACTAGAGATGGCAATTGGGAAGTCTGAGATGTTTTTGAAAAGTGAACAGAAACAATGATGATGAAGTGACAGAAAACCTTACATAGCATAAATTTGTTTAAACCATTCTGAGACTTAGATTTCCTTTAGGCTATTCATTAATAGATAACTATCCAGAATGACACTGTATTTCAATTAAATTTATAGGCCATTAATAGCAAATCAATCTCTATGGTTTTAATCAAAACAGAGACAAGAGACTAACCAAATCTTCTGTGGCAGGTGGTAAATGATCACTGCATTATGAGAAACAATTCTTAGCCCACGTCATTGCAGTGCTCCCCAGATAACAGTGTCACAATATCATACCTATATGCTTCATTTTTCCTATATTTTCAGGTATTGGTTTAATCATGAAAATCTGATGTACCAGTGGTCTGATCTGATCTAAAATATCCGATATACTTTCTTGTACTAGATTAGAATATGTCTCCTTAAATGAGTAGTGTACATATATATATATATATATATATATATATATATATACACACACATATATAAAATACTACTGTGTTACTTTTGGGACCACCAAATATGAGTTTCACTTCCTGAACATCTGACCCAATGCTTATATATATATAGTGTATTGAAATTAAATTAATTTCCTTCATCTCTTCCTTTTGACATTAATTATTTTGCAAACTTCTAACAAATCAAGTACACTGGCTTCAGAATTATTTTAATTAATATTATCAATATCTGAAAAACTATATTATTTTATCACATTGCAATTCTATGATATCCTTATTTTTTAGAGCCAATAGGAATACTTCAACTGTGCTTGTAAGTGCTTTAGTTAGTCTGAATGAAAAAAAGGTTAAGTTGTTTTTTCTATCACCATAAATATCTTTCACCCCAGTGTCCTTTTGTGAAAAAACTCAGTAAGTAAAAATGCTTTGAAGGCAGGTTTCCTAAACAGATTTTTATAAAGAGATATCATTCATTGCTCAGCTTAACAGGGCAGTTGAATGCCAACTGGTAATTGAAGTCCCTCTGAACAAAAATAAAATATCCATCATACTTGTCATTAAAAAAAGAAGTAAAAAGGTATACAAATGAATGTGGTTCTCTTTTGAGCCAAGGATTTTTTTTTAAACTGAAATACTGATTTATGCAACCATCAAGTTTGAATGCATGCAACACAACTTTTTCAGATTGAATTTCATTGATTTTCTATAACAATGTCAAGCATTCAATGCATCACAGAAGCCGTGCGACTGAAATAAATAATCCCTTCAAAAAGAAAGTGATTCTTCCCCTTTTAAACACATAAGTGAACATCTTGTTCTCCTGTCCCCTTGCTCTGTTGTAGCCTAAGCTGTAAGATTTTAGAATTTCCTAATTCTCTGTCTTCATTTTCATTTAGGATAACATGCTTTGTTTTCCTGATGACCTTCTTTATGCTCTTGCCTCTAGGACAAGTTGTTAAAACTGTATGCCTTTCTGGTTATGAAATGTGAATAGAGCTAAAGAGCAAAATAAATGCCAGCAAATTTGGCTTTGACTGTAGTTATATGTGATACTGGCAGAATGTGACTAGCACAAAAATAGCCTTGAAAGATATAATTTCACATGTAAGATTCATATTTGAAAGGTGCGACAGACTTGTAACACATACTGCATATGCAAATTATTATTTCTAATGAGATCTGCAGTGTTCCTGATCACACTGTCAGTCATAATCACTTTTCTGATATTGTTAGTTCTGGCTATTTGAGCTTAATATTTATAGCCCAGAATTGTCATTTACAAATTTGAGGTTGATGGGTTTTGTACTCCACAGTAAATTTATCACTTTCTTTGTTATTGATTTGTTAGTTATTTACTCTTCTTTTTGATGCATATGATTTAAAGTTAGTAAATAAATTAAATTGCACTACAACATTCATTTCAGGCACCTTCAGATGTTATTTTGAAATTCCTACCTTGAATATAACACCACACTATTGCTTGGCAGGAGTGACATACAGTTTTTCTCTGAGTATTTCCATGCAAACACTACTATCTCTGAAGTATTTCACTGATGTGCAACTAGGTTGATATGAAAAACATAATGAATTATTTTCAGGTGACACTAAAGGAAATTAAAAATCCAACTGTTTTGCAAGAAGTAAGAAATATAATGTAGAGGATTGGATTATCTTCTCACCATTATTCAAGAATAAGAAATGAATCAGTTCTTATTTCTTGATTGGTGTGACACACTGTGTCTCAAAGAGTTGCAATTTCAGCAGTTTCCTCAACTGCAAGTAGGTCTTCTATTTTAATTGGCTATAGCAGGTCAATACTGGAACTCATTTCTAATCATAATGGTCAATATTTGTACCTAGTACTGAATTTGTAGAAGCAATTGTTTCCCTGGATTCTGAACTCCTGTGATAATTCACCAGCCTCAAAAAGAAAGCCCTATTTGAAAGGATGACCAATGAAAATCTAGTGCAAAAGTGATTGCTAATTTTCCATCTAATTTAGGCATCTTGTTTCTGAGATTTTAATTAGCACAATGTCCCTATTTTTCTTACACACAGGAAAGTATGACGAACTTCTTCAGTGGGATATTTGAGCAGAGACACAGTTTTGATTCATCTCCTACAACACTTGTCTCCATTGTTTATAAAGGAAGCCCATGGCAACTATGCTCCTTCATAGGAACAATTTGTTTGAAAATTTGAATTCTGTCATTTTACCATCCACCTCTGACTTTTGGAGTGGTTTACAGAAGTAAATATCTAACACAACTTTAAACAGCCTGAGAATGACCATAAGTTTCACTGAACATAGAAATCGGCTCTGCTCTTACAGCATCCTCACAGTTAAACTAAAGAAATGTTGGTTAGAGGATTGGACATGAGGTGGATTGTGAACCAGCTGAATGGCAGATCCCAGTATTGTTTAACTTGTCCATCAGTAGCTTGGATGAGGGGATGGAGTGCCTCCTCAGCAATTTGACTCAAAATACAATGCTGGGAGGAGTGGCTGATACCCCAAAGGGCTGTGTGGTCCTTCAGAAGTACCTCAACAAGCTTGAGACATGGGCAGAGAAGAACTGTATGAAATTCAACAAAGGAAAATGCTGAGTCCTGAATCTGAGGAAGAATAATCCCAGGCACCAGTACAGGCTGGGGGGCCAATCTATTGGAAAACAGAAAAGCTCTGAGGAGAATGGCCTGGCCATCCTGTTGGAGAAGTTGTCCGTGAGCCAATAGTGTTCCCTTGTGACCAAGAAGGCCAGCAGAATCCTGGGATTCATTAGGAAGACCACTGCCAGCAGGTCAAGAGTGTTGATCCTGCCCCTCTGCTAAGCCCTGGTGAGGTCACATTTGGAGTGTTGTGTCCAATTCTGGGCTCCTCAGTACAAGAGTGACATGGAGCTCCTGGAGCAGGTCCAGCAGAGGGCTGTAACATTGATTAAGGGACTGGAGTATCTCTTGCAAGGAAAGACTGAGAGAACCGGGCCAGTTCAGCATTGAGATGACTGAGAGGAGACCTCATCAATGTATGTAAGTATCTGAAGGGAGAGTGCCAAGAGGATGGACCGAGACTCTTCTTGGTGATGCCAGTCAATAGGACAAGAGGCAATGGGCAGAAACTGATGCACAGGAAGTTCCACCTGAATATGAGAAAGAACTTTACTGTGTGGGTGACCAAGGACTGGAACAAGTTGTCCAGAGAGGTTCTAGAGTCTCCCTCACTGGAGATATTCAAGAACCATCTGGATACAATCCTGGGCCATGTGCTCTAGGATCAAACTGCTTGAGCAGGGAAGTTGGACCATACAAGGTATGGTAGTTCCTTCCAACCTGACCCCTTCTGTAATTCTGTGAGAAAAAAAAAGCAGGAATGCAACACAGCACTAGGTACAGTCAACAGAAACTGGGAGAGCTGTAGATGTATCAATTGTATCTGAGAGCCTGTTCTTTTTTTTTTTTTCCAAAATTTTATGAAATCTCATTTTCTTAATTATGTAATAACTGTACAATAAATTACTGACCTTAATGTAGATTGCCATCTGAAATTGTATACTGACAGAGTATACTGGACAGACAAGGGAATGAGTATATTGGACAGAGAAGGGAATTGAATATAGCTTGTTTGTATGTATGTTTATTTTACTTCTTCATATGTGTCTTTCTTTATATGCTATAGATAAGGAAAAATTGGTTTGTTCTGAAATATTTGTTATTATGTCTCCCTGTCCTTGACGGGAGAAAAGATGGTCTTTGTCAGCACAACAGCTTCTTGTGATATAAACAGAGTGCTTTGGGAATAATTTAACAGATGTTAGTTGCAAATGACTAAGCCTATTCAGTAGGGGAATAAGGTGGTGAAAAGTTATATTTCATACTTCATTATTAAAATGAAACTTATTTAATCAAATACATGAAAGAGATCTGGATATCTTTATAACCTCAATACAATCTCTTTTCAGGTAGTTGTAGAGAGGGATAAGATTCTCCCCAGCCTACTTTCTCCAGATTAAGCAGCCTCAGTGACTCCTTACAAGATTTGTCCCCCGTACACTTCACCAGCTTCATTGCCCTTCTCTACACATGGTCCAGTACCTCAATGTCTTTTTTGTAATGAGAAGCCCAAAAGTGAATATAGGATTTGAGGTGTGGCCTCACTAGTGCCAAGCCCTGGTCTTGCTGCCCACACTATTTCTAATACAAGCCAGGATGTCATTGACCTTAGTGACTTGGACACACTGCTGGCTCATGTTCAGCTGGTTGTCGATTGACACCCCTAGGTTCTTTTCCTCTGGGCAGCAATGCAGATGTTCTTCCTCAAGCCTGTAATGCTGCATGGAGTTTCTGTGACCCAGCTGCAGTCCTCAGCCTTCATGAACCTCACACAATTGGCCTCAGTGCATCAATCCAGCCTGTCCAGATCTCTCCTTCATAGCCTTCATACCCTCCAGCAGGTCAACACCCTGGCACAATTTGGTGTTGTCTGAAAACTCACTGAGGATACATTCAATGTCCTTGCCCAGACATTGATAGAGATATTAAATAGAACTGGCCCCAACACTGAGTCCTGAGGAACCCCAGTAGTTACTGACCCCCAGCTGGATGCAGCACCATTCATCACCACTCTCTGAGTCTGGCCATTCAGCCAGTTTGTAGCCAGGTGAAGAGTGCACCTGTCCAAGCATAAGCATCTATGTATGGCCTTATATGGTTATGATCAGACTGTTGGTTGAACCTGGTTTCTAATACCAGATCTACTCTTCCTTTTTTCTGTAGCTGGATCTTTGTCATTTTCCTGCCTGCTTTGCTGTTACCCTCATCTTCTGACTTGCATTGCCTTGAAGAGTAACTCTCTTCTGCTGCTCCATCACCTCTTTCACATTCCAATGTCCTCTTTTTCCTGCCAGATGGACAGGAGGCTGCTTTGGCTTCATGTCCGCAGGTTCAGTCAGTAATGAGTCTGAGCACATATTCCTGATTGACAAACAAATACAGCTGGTCACACAGATCAAAACAGCAGTCACATAAACATGAATAGCACATCCACTTTTGTTCTACCTTTTCAGCTGATGAGGTTTAAAGAGTCTGGCTTCCTCTACTTCCTTGAATCTGAACCTACTGGGTAGCAGACCCACAGCCTGCCTCTCCAGATAAGGTCACTCACATCCCTTACGCTACTCATTGGCTGGTGAAGTTTGCTAGTGGCTCATGTACATATAAACATAAAGGACAGAGATGCACCAGGAAAAAAGTAACAGGGTCATGAGAATATAGGACAGAGTGCAGTGATCAGACAAAGGACGTCATACAAGTGCATTGATCAACAGGTTGCTTACACACAACCAGTGAGTTTAAGCCCCTTTTCTCTCTTCCCCTGCCCAGTTTGCTCCTTCTAATCTACCTTCATCGCTGTCTTTGATCATGTCCCTACACATCCCGTAATAAATTTCACACTTTTTCACAATTTTCTTGGGACATTACATATTAATTTCTAAATAACCCCATGTCTTTTTTCTTTTTTAATCCCAAAATTCTATTCTCCCTGCATCGTATAGGAAGTGTTATTTTCCTTTAGAAAATAACTCCATTTAGTTTACATGGTTTTCTAGGGAATTTATTTTGTTGAATCATTTTGGTGAGCTTCACAATAGGAAAAATGATCTAATAATTGTCCTTTAATAGTTTTAGAAGTAACTGGGTCAGTGTACTCTTTCACTGACTATGTTGTCAGGATTCCTTCACCTGTCGTTTCTTCTCTGATCCTTTCCGTTGTTTTGTTCAATATAACAAATGATTAACCTTTTGTGAGATAACTTAGGCAACAAAAGGCATGAAATATAGGACCTTAGAAAATATCTTATTCAGTAAATGTCATACAAATTTTTTTGTATTGCCCTTATTTTAAAATAAGCAAATATTTTATTTGAATATTTATTTAATTTCTATATGTACATACATACATAAGAATGCATTCTTCAGACTCTAAAACTGCTTTAACTCCATGCTAATCCCATATCAGAGCAAAGTAACTCTATATTAAGCACATGCCAGCTCTCTTTTCTATGGTTTCCATCCAAAGAAAATCCACCTGCATGTTCCAATAGCAGGTGCTCTAAAATATACTACATGCCAATCTGAAAAGCAGGACACTGTAATAGATTATGGAAGCATGAAAAAGAATGTCTAGACAGAACCTGAAGATTTTTTGCCTATGGCACAAATAAGAATTCTTCTTCTTCAGTTTGTATTCAGAGTTTGGGTAGTATGGGAACAGAAGCCACAAAGAGTTTCATCATTTTCCCTGGTTTAAGCAAGAAATCAAGTAAAAGTTGATGTGAAGAACACAGACATTAGTACTTTTGCTAAGTCTGAGAGATACAAAAATTGAGCTGTAGCCCAGTATAATAGATAATAACTAATCAGACATCTTTTTCACTGTGAAAACAAACATTTAAATATAGCAGACTTGTTCCCTATGAGTGACAGAAATGGTGAAATATCTTTCTCAAAAGATCTGTGTAATTTTTCCCAGTGCATTTTCCTCCATTATATCACCTGCATAATCTGTGTCTTTACCTGTGTGCCCAGCTTGAGTCCTGAACTGTCTGTATTTATGCTGGAGTGTCTTTCCAGTACTCACTGTCCAGTTCTTCCTGCCAGTTTTTCAAAGGAGACATTAAAATTAGGGTTTTTTTCTTATAGTGCCTGATTTTTTATGAAAATCATTTTTGATACTCTAAAATTTCTCTCTTGTTGTGCAGAAATCAGGTGAAAAGTTGTAGAGGTAATTGGATTTACACACAGAAAAACCCTCCAAAACAAACTGGTAACTGTTCTTTCTTCAGGAGACCAGACTGAAAGCATGAATTTTGGGAAAAATAGCTCAAATTTACAAACTTAAAAAATTATGGATGTGAAAGACAGAAGAGAGCTATTTGGTTTATTTACTTCCTTGACATACTTTTTATGTCTAAAGTAATTGCTCAGGAGGATGGAGATCACAGGAAATCCTACAGATCTTAGACAGAGTACTGGTTTTGGCTGTCTGACTTCTTAGATAAGCAGATAGTAGATATATTTTGCCCTGGAAATTTGTTCTGAGTTCTTTTCAGTAAAAGAAAAAAACCAAAAACAAACCTAATGTGTCCTATTTTATGACAAGAATACTTTATTTCTACTGGCAGAAAAGCCATCATTTTCTGAATCTTGTCTGTGCACTGTCACAACTACATACAGCCTCCTTTCTCTCCCTCTTTACTTGTTTTTGTGAGAATAGTCTTTAGGATCACTCTCATCAGCCTCTGGGCAGATGATCAGTACTTGATGCAAGAAACATAGAAGACATCAGGAAGCCTTAGCATCTGAGATGGGTGGAGTTTATGCAAAGGAAATGAAACTGAAAACTGAAGAAATGCAAGCAGATGAGATTTAATATAAAGATATACATAGATCCTGAGAGCCATAGAAAAAAGCTATTTCTGTCTGACTTTTCTTCTTCGTACACAGATCTCTTTTACCACAAGGAGATAGCTAATGGTGTAAGTCAAGAAGTTCCCATTATATAAGGAATAATGGTGAGTTATGAAATTAATTTGCATGGTTCATATGTGGTCAGGGTGAATGCTAGAAGTTCCAAATGGATGTCCAAGACTGGAACTCTGCCCAAGATACCCAGTGCAATTTACAGTGCAATGTGGAAATAGGGAAAGTTATCAGGGAATGCCATATGTGCGTGAACCACGAATAGACACAAAAAACTTCCAGCATCGTTGGAATGACCCTCATTGGAATGACCTGAGGTCATAGCACCTCAGTAGCATCTGACCATTCGGTTACGCTCCAGATACAAACTGTGGACTCCCTTGAAAAGTATAATAAAAGAATAAGACTTTTACCTCTGTCATTTCTTACTCACATCCAGAGGTTCTCCAAACACATGGCAAAACATAAATCAGCCAGTATTTAAGCAAGCCAGGATTTTTCACTGTTTCTGTGCTTTGCCAAAGTGACTATGATCACTGTGCTTAGGACTCCTTTTTCTGTTTCTAATTAATCAGATATAGTCAAAAGAGTAAAAGAGAGAAAAAAAATATTATGAAACCCACCACCTGATTTCTTTTTTGGCTGTTTAACTTTGCCAATATTGTATTACAAATCACTATTTTTTATTGATAAATAATTATTACGGTAAAAAACCCCAACCTTTAAACCATAATACTGTAGAAAGAAAAAAGCTAACTCAGCTTCTTCATGCTCATACATAATCTTTACTCAGAAGTACCTCAGTGTTCATAGTCTCTAATTAGGTATCCACAGATTCATCAGTAAAAAGCTCTCATGACCAAATATGAACTTTGATCTGCTTGTCAGCACTTGTATCTTTAATACATCCTTTATCTATAGTAGCAATATTGTAATATAGTAGTAATATTGTAATATTGTAATATCATGAAAATTGGAAGAGGTTTGTGTAAAACAGCAAAAGAAATACAATTCTATATATCTAGTGAATTTAATTTGTTTACTAGGAGAAATGGCTTTAGCAATCAGTTAGTTTAATTTTGAAAGTTGAAAAACAGGTTTCAGAAAAATTTAGGAACTGCTAAATTATTTCAGGAGAATGCAGATGATTTATCCTTGACTTAGATGCTGAAGAAATAGCTTTAAAAAACAGATGGTCAGCTGTAGACATGAACCTGTTTTATGGAAGAGCAGAAACACTTTCAAAATCTTAAGACTGTCCCATACTAAAGATCCAGAAATAGCTCTTTAAATGCTTTATGTCTCCAACACAATATGGCTAGGATGAAGCATGGCAGACTTTCAGGTCTTTACTCCAAGGGTTATTCTTATCCTAAAGAATTACTGAATAAAAAAAAAACAATTCAAACAGTACTCTCAGCTCTTGACACTGATGTGATCATTGGGCTACATAATCAGAGTTTCCTTTTGTTTCCTAATCTGTGATTCCAGTGTTCCAGTACTAGAAGGTGAAGTATTTTTAAATTCCTGAATTTTCATACTCAAACAATTAGACATTTTTCTTGAATGCACACTGCTATCATCACTGGAACTTCTTTTCTGGATTCTATTAGAAGGAGGAACAAAACCAGACATTTGAAGAGTAAAATTTTTTACATTTACCTTACAATGAGATGAATAGCACCCAAAAGTAAACATTACTTTCCACTATCTATAAATATTTCAGATTAGTGGAGATGAATTTCACTGCAATTCAAATTCCTATGAAAACATGAAATGCAAAATGCTAAGATAGTCTATTTTGTTCAAGAAGAAAGTGTGTTTCCTGAGGTCAACTCAGTGGAAAATACTGACTATGCTGTGAAGTCTTCTACATCCAGTACTAATGTTCTAAAATAATTGTAGGATCCAGTGCAAAGAATACCTGATATGTTGTTTTTAATGGGACATAATAATGAACTAGATGCCCCCTTTTTAGCAATACCCATGACTCTTCGAATGTCCAGAAGAAGAGCTCTAGATAGGGCTGACTACAATTAAATAGGGTGAGATGTTTTGATATATGCAGATAAATGACCAGGGATCTTTGCCAATACAACTTGTCACCAAATATCCTACACTACCCTTCATTCTAGTGGGTTCATCTAACTTACAGCTTTATGTTTCCTTATTCATAAAAATAACTGACACCAGGCAGGAGCACCACAAATCACCCACCAGCAGGCAAAGACACTCCTGTAACACTGTTTCTTTCCAGAGCAGAGTTTTCCTTTCATTCATGGCTGGGCTTCACAAACTAAGATTTGAACTACAACTGCTATCTAGCAAAAAAAAAAAAAAAAAAAGGAAGGAATAAAATGAAATTAGAAACCACCTCTTTACATTCATAAAAGTGCATACATACATAACACATATTCAAGTGAGACATCATACTGGTTTCAAATACTTATTGCTTGACAAGTGGACATATGTGCCTTGGCTTCCTCTCACTTTTTACTCTGCTGGCAGTATAGAGCAGCTGTGACCCTAAATTTAAGCTAGGATTATGACTGTTATCTCTTGATAAATTTGTTCACAATTCTTCAGACATTTTTGATGATTCAACACCACTTAAAACTGGCATATATCCAGATCTCTGCAGAGTCTGTGGTTATGCTGAGCTTGTGAAATGTCTTTATTTTGTGCAAAGACAGGGATCTGGGTATTAGAGCAAACCTCAATTTCATTTAAAAACAAAGTCAGGATTTGAACGAAAAAGGTGAGTTCAGATCCTTCACTACCATACATCTAGAGTAATTTCATAGATTTTATGGAAGCTAGAAATACATCAGAGCAAAACCCCCAGCCTAACTAATAAAAAGTAAAAGGTCCTTATTCTGATATTTATATATATGTATATATACATACATATATATTTACACTGATATATATATCAGTATAATATATAATGTATATAATATATATAATGTATATAATGTATATATAATATATAATTATATGTATTTATATATTATATATATTATATAATATTTTATATATATATCTATAAAAATCTGTCCTAGGGTATATCAGGCACAGTACTACCAGTTGGTTGAGGAAGGAGATTGTCCCACTCTGTTCTTCACAGTTGCCATCTC
This sequence comes from Empidonax traillii, assembly GCF_003031625.1. Lineage (NCBI taxonomy): Eukaryota > Metazoa > Chordata > Aves > Passeriformes > Tyrannidae > Empidonax > Empidonax traillii. The sequence goes on from NW_020955281.1 coordinate 121,814, forward strand.
ACCTTGAATAGTGTGTGTAGTTTTGGGCACTTTAATATAAGAAAACTATTAAGCTATTAAAGAGTGTCCAAAGGAGGGCAACAAAGAACCTTGAGGGGAAGCCGTATGAAAAGCAGCTGAGGTCTGTTCAGCTTGGAGAAGAGAAGACTGAGGGGGAGATCTTGAAACCTCATTGCAGTCTACAATTTCCCTGTGAGGGGAAAAAGAGGGGCAGGCACTGATCTCTTCTCTATGGTGACCAGTGACAGGACCCAAGGGAATGGCCTGAAGTTGTCAGGGGAGGTTTAGGTTGGATATTAGAAAAAGGATCTTCACCCAGCGTGTGACTGGGCACTGGAACAGGCTCCCCAGGGCAATGGTCACAGCATCAAGTCTGACAGAGTTCAAGAAGTGTTTAAACAATGCTCTCAGGCACACGGGGTGACTCTTGGGGATGGTCCTCTGCAGGGCCAAGAGTTGGACTTGATGATCCTTGGGGGTCTCTTCTGACTTGGCATTTTCTATGATTCTGTGGTGTATGTATGTATATATATAAAATTTCTGCAGTATTTATCCTTGCAAATTTTAACTGGTTTTAAATTCTTAGAAAATTGGAATGAAATCTTTACAGTCTGTTGTATTACCTATAGCTCCATAGTTACAAACACATTTTTCACTTCAAAAAAGAAGGAAAAGTAGTGAAGATTTTAGATTTCCATGGCTTTAGCAAACATTGAATAAATATCTCAAGTTGTAGATGTTATAATTTTGATATTTTTTACCTTTAGAAGTGAAAAAAGTCGGTATGCAGAATGAAAATTAAAAATTAAATAACATATTTTTTCCTTTAATTTTTCCATTAGCATTTTATGAGTTGTTGCTGAAGCTGAAGTAATTTGAATAGCAACAAAAAAATTCTGTCCTTATTTGTATCTGCATAAGTTAGATTTAATTCTTAAGAAATATTCCTTGACAGTATCTACATAGATTCATGGGATCAAACACAATTATGCCTTTCAGATATACTTCCAGTAATTTTCAAGTGTGTTGCTTTTTAAATCACTGCCTGTAGGAACAATAAAATGAGATTCAATGGCAACTTAGCAGCCCAGCAAGTGCAGTATGATATTTTCCTTGGTGCTGCAGGATACCTATGAACACTTAAAAATGCGCTTTGAAATGTGCCAAATAGTTTTATTTAATATGGACACTTCAGAAATAGAAGAACTGATCAGCATGTGGGCATTATGGGCATTGCATTGCTCTACCACATTCTAGCAGCATGAGAATTGAAAGAGTTCTTTTATTACATTTCTGATTAAATGTCTGAATGCTTGTGGAGAATGAAAAGTAGGACTACCATAAATAACAGTGGAGCAAACTGAATACATTTAGTTCACAAAAATATTTGGATATCTCTTCTTAACCAGTATTACTCATAGTAAGCCTTTTTGTTAAAGATCACAAGTCCATTTGCTTGGAAAAAACATTTATAAAAATTACGAGCAATGAACATCTTGTTTATAACATTCTGTGCCAAGATTGCACTCTGCATAGAAAAAGAGGCTAATCTGAACATTTAGAAGAAATACAGTGTCCTTAATATTAATTTTGCACTCAAAAATTGGAATGCACCATGTCATAAACACTACAGTTCAGCATGCTTTTGGGGCTGATATTAGATACTGATAGGCATATGACTATACCAGATCAATTAATTCACTAAATTCACTTTAATAAAAAGCAGAAAAGGAAAGATGACAGACCAGTCAGTCCTATCAGTTAATAATTGTAAAAGGACAGATTTGTGGTTTACACTGACAAAGCAGCTCAGCCACAGATCCACTTGCTCACTCCTCGACAGTAGGATACTCCCCCACATACACAGAGCTTGTTCCAACCCAAAAATAAAATATTTCAGTGAGATCTGAATCCAGTCTTTCATGCATAGCACCAGAGGGGCTTCAGTGATGAAAATTAAATATATCCCAGCCAGAACCAGTGCAAAGAGTGACAAAACTCCTGAATTTGAGTGGTTGTCTCAAAGGACAAATGTTTTCAATCATTGAAAGAAGCAAGCAAAGCTAGTAGCTTTTAACAAACACTCATTCTCAGAGGGAAGGATGACCAGATAAGCACTAAATTCTGATAAAGAAACTGATGAGAGTATCCGAACATTTCTAAATTTATAATAATTCCTTGTGTGATAATAGACTAGCACATAAAAAATTATCTAGTTTCATTAGTTTGAAATGTTTTCTCACTTTCACCTTCATGTCTAGCATTTAGGAAAGATAATCTGACGAAATCAAAAACAGAATTTAGGAAATTATGAGAACTTTCAGATGGGACTTCAAAATCTGAAATCCAGACTTTAGAACCTAAGAATAGTTGCTTATTTGTAGTTAATTTTATAGAATCCAATTGATTCAGACATATTTTTTTTAAATGGAAATTACCCTCTGGCTTACAGTTTTCCACTTCTGTGACTACCTATATGCTGATTTTTTTTTTTGTTGTTTAGAATGAGTGTTGTAAGATTGCCCTAACTTGTCCAATTTGCTGCTTTACACTGCATCTAGTACCTGCTTTGAGAGTAAATACATTGTATGTGGACCAAGTTACTTGCAAAAAGTAAGATTACTAATAATTTTACATGCAAGGCAAACAGATAAAAAAAAATAATAATTCAGAATTCTAAGTTAAAGCACTACCCTGCAATGCAGGAGAGAACTGAGAAGTCCAGATGGTAATTTTCTGCCCTTTAGTTAAATTTCAGCTGGCAGATCCTCCTTGTAATGACCTTAAAAGGATTTTATTTTCTTCTTGAACATAAATACTTACATTATGCAGATAGTTTTACTAAGTCTGATTTTATCGATGTCATTTAATTTTGGTTTATACTGGATCTTAGACCAAATCTCGTATTTCAAAGGACAATTTTAAGACTGGAAGTAAAAGTTATTCTGAAGTCATGATGTGTCAGCCCCTCTTGCTGAAGTAGCCTCCCTTATTTTGAAATTATTAAAAAGGTTCTTTGGGCCAAAGAGCAAGACAGTCTCACAATGAAAATGCTTCTCTAGCTTAGCAGGTTAAGGACTTGCAGCAGTGTAGGAAAAGCAACAGTTTCTACTCCTACTCAAAAAATATTTGAGACATTTAATATTATGCTATATGGATATAAGTTCATAAAACACATTTGGAAGAAAGCTCAGAAACTCCAATTTTTAACAACCTACCTTATCTATACAAAGAGAAGGTTGCACTTAATAGTACATATATGAGCTCCATTGGACCACAACTATGCAACCTATTAGTCACCTTCTAAATTACCATCACCAGCAAATGTTGGGTAACTCCTGACATGATGGAAAATAAGAGATTCCTTTCTTGGAGAGTCCTTGTTGCTGCAGTGCAAATGCATATAAAGATGATTGCTTGCACTTTTTTGTTTGTAACACTGTGTAACACTTTTGATGTGATTTATTAAGTTTGCTAAATGTATGATCTTGCCTAATCTGTAGCCTTGTAATCCCAAAAGCCAAATCACATAAAATACTGTTTTTCCTCTATCATGCAAAAGTGGCATCTTAATTTTCCAATTATGGATGTAATTTTTCCTGGAATTATTTGTGTAATAAATTGAAAAAAGAATGATGAAACATCTAGTCTATCTACAGTGGGTGATTTTATGATCCATATTTCTGTGGTAATGTGTCATTGTCTAAACCCGCTTGGCAACTAAGCTTCACATAGCCATTCACTCACTCTCTGCCCCTCCTCCCCTGGAGTTAGGGGAGAGAACTGGAAGAACAAAAAATGAGAAAACTCTTGGGTTGAGATCAAGACAGTTGAACAAGTAAAGCAAAAGCCGCATGCACAAGCAAAGTAGAACAAGGAATTCATTCACCACTTCCCATGGGAGGGTAGGTGTTCATCCATCTCCAGGAAAGCAGGGCCTCTTCACGTGTAATGGAGACTTGGGAAATAAAAATGGAACATGTGCAACCCCTTACTCTTTCTTCTCCCAGCTTTATGTGCTGAGCGTGATGCCATACAGTATGGAATACCTCTTTGGTCATCTGGGGTCAGCTATCCTGGCTGCGTCCCCTCCCAGCTTCCTATGCATCCCCAGCTTACTCACTTGTGTGGGATGAGAGGCAGAAAATCCTTGAGGCTGTGTAAGCTCTGCTAAGCAATAATGAAAACATTCCTGTTATCAACTTCATTTTCAACACAAATACAAAATATAGCCCCTACGTAGGTAATATGAAGAAAATTAACTGTCTCAGACAAAACCAGCACATAACTTTAAAGGTAGGTGGAGGATGAGATGTCTGCTTCATTCAAATCACCTTATCAATGACCTCGATGTAAAAGGGGATAATAAGTAAAGAGGAAAGCAATAACAGAGAGATGCACACCTGACAGACAAGGAAAACAGGGACAAAGACCAAAAGTCTAGAGTTACTAATTAAAAGGCTATTAAGAACTTCAGGCACAGATTTGGAGAGAGACAATCTGAACTATCTAAGTGGTAAGAAGAGGACCATGAAGATGTGCATATTCAAACGTGACCTTCAGTAGTAGGCAAAATGTATTAAATAATTTGTGGCAGAGGCAAGCCAGGGAGGAAAAAAGTGGTGAATAGACAGGAAAGAGTATGAAAGGGTCTGGCTTTGTGTAATCAAATGTCAGTGGCTGTGTTGTGATGGTAGATCACTGCCCCAGTGTGCCCACATTCCAGCTGCTTGAGGAGAGTCTTTTATCTTCCCCAAACCAGGTGTGCATGGGATTTTCTGGCAAACTCCAAGCTGAAACAGCCAGGGCGTAGGAGGCCCCCGGTCCAGGGAGGGATATCAGTCAAGAGGAGGGGCCATGCTAATCTTCAAGGGGGAGCTGTGAGTGTGAGTGCACAGGGGCTCAGTGTGTGAGTTGTGTGTGTGTACAATGACAACCCGTCAGGACCAGCCAGAGAGTCAGGGGTGGGTAATGGGGCTCTAATTCGGTCCAGGTCTCCTGGGTAGGCAAAGGGGTTGTACAGGTGCTTGGGGAATCTGTGAATGTCCGTGTGCTTGAGAACCTGGGCAGTGTTGTACATGTGCTGCATAGTGACCTTGTGCCTCTGCCAGCCCAAGAGGAAGAGGGGATGTGCCTTCTGTGCCTGTGCCTGGTGTGAGTCCTGTGTGTGTGGGCTGATGGGGGGCAGTGGCTCATCTCTGGCCATGTGTGTGCCCAGCTGTATTTGCGTCCTCTGGGCATGCGTTTGTGTGTGTATGTGCGTATGAGAATCCAGCAGCTGCCTTTGTCCTGGAACAGGCACCGTGAGGTACAGTATGAGGCTGGTCTTCAGTGGCTAGACAGGAAGAATTCGTGTTCCCTAACACTGCTGGAGGGCGTGGCCATTTATAAACTGCTTTAACAAGAACAACCTGTAATCTTGATATTTCTCATATTTATGATCACAGAGTTTTTATTGCCAAAATGGGAAATAATCTGTCTCTATTTTACAGCTATAACACTGGAATTCGGCCTTGCTTCTTTTGTGGACACAGCTTACTTGTGTGTTTTTACTTTTTTCTTATAATTTTTCTGTTAACGTTATCCTTCTCATGGAAACTCAGATAAATTTTAAGTTGGCTAATTGCTCAGACCTGAGTTGGAGGCTCAGACGTTGTCACTTGGATTGGGCCTTCCAAGTAAACTTAATAATAATAATAGCAATGCAGACTTAACTTCCTTTACTGAGAAGTTCTATTTAAGGGAAAAAAACATAATTATGATTTAGGAAACAGAAAGAGACTGCCAGCAGTTGTAAGCCACCAATGTGAGACAATTTGAATTTTTTCATCCCTACTTATCTTCAATCTAACTGAAGAATCTCTACATAGCACTTCAGTCTCCCAGCGTAACAGTCACATAAGTTCAAAACTCAAAGAGTTCTTTTGATTTCCTTTTATTATAAGACAAATTTTCTCATAACTCATTAGGAAAGAGATTAGAAGATGTTCATTTATTCTGTAAAAAGGACATGTAAAAAATTCACTCCTGGATGCATGTATTTCTAAATGTGGTGGTAAATATCTGAGAATATATATATATATATATATATAAGAATAAAAGATTCTTAAATTAATTCTGAGCAGTTTATTTGCAGTTTGTAAATGTCTTATTGCTCAGATGCCTATAGCACTATTTAAGGCCAGTCAACAATGGCATTGAGGTGCTTAATTCCTCTCTGCAAGCAATGGAATATGAAGAATTCAGCATCTCCGAACCTCTGTGGATCTGGTTCTGGGGTGATGAATTTTTGTTGTGAAAGGGCATTTTGCGGTCACCTTATATTTAAGCACCTGCAAACTAGGTTCAAAGTTTCTCAGACATTCTTTCTGAAGATGAATTATTCGAACAGGTCTGAAGATTGTATCTCCACTCTTTTCTTACACAGTCATTTGCTACTCAGTCAAGTTGCAACAGGTTCAGAGGATTTAAAGGTGCAGCTTTGGCCTCTCAGCAGGATACACAGTGATGCAGTAAACTAAATGATATTATGCTGCATTAATTTTTCAACCCATTTATAACTACTAAAGAATAAGTGGCTAGAGCGTCCATCATGTTAGAAAGAAAATCCCTTTCTCAATACCAAATTAGTAAAAAAGAATTGGACCTAAGTAGAGCCACCAAGCCAAAATCACAGTCTCTCTGGTGCACCCAAGAATAAAATCAATCTTTAGAAAGTAAAGTAAGTTCTAGAATACATACTGACACTGTTTTGGCAGTCAAGCATTCAATTGCTTGACAAAACTTGGAAACAATTCATTCTAGCTACATTGAATCCTGTCCAGGTATTCTTCCATTATAGGGACAACAGCTTTCAAAACCTTTGTCTCTTTTTTCATTTATTGCATTTTCTGTATTTTACCCCATAAGTATTCTTTATCTCAAGAACTTATGTTTGCAATAATCGAACTTTGAATTAAACTCGTAAGTTTACGGGGAAAATAATCACATTCAGTCTTCTTTAAAAATTTTGAGAAAATATGTTTTCAATGGACAAACATTCCACGTACTTTTTTTTTTGTTTCTGTACTTAGACATTTTAATCTTCATGAGAAGGGAAGACATCACAATAGCTGAGAGAAAATGTACTTCTCCTACTGTTAATTCCCTATGTCCCTCACACATAAGATAATTCTGAATGGAGTTAATTATAAATTTATTTCTGAAGTCCTTTTTTTTTTTTAATTGATTGCTTTCACCTCAAATACATTCATATATATATACTTGCTTTTCAACATAAAGATAAGCAAATAATAGCAGTTCTCCATACCCAAACACACTGAAAGAGTAGCTTTACTCTGTAAGCAGAATAAAGTCATACTTGTAACAATTAACACACCTAAAAAATACGTACATTTGACAGGAAAAAAAAAATAAACACATACATACAAAAATATTCTAAAAACAGCACTTGAAAATTCTGCCTGTAGATATTTAGGCCTAGTAACTGCTAGCAAAAGTGTTACAGCTATTGTTGGATGAATCTGTATTAAGGTAATCAGAAACTGGTTCCTCAGCCAGAAGCAAAACTATATACAGACCACTGCAGATCACTCTGGGGAGACTGGATTGTCTATGGAAAGGAACAAGAAGGTGGAATATGTTTTTGCAGGTCTCACGTATTAGTCTTGCACATTTATAAGACATTTTCACAGGCTTTGTGAAAAACTGTGGTTCTCTACATTGAAGCCTTCTTCAGCTGTCCAGAGGGACTTTATCATCCAATAAAGTAATCTCAGTCTATTACTGAAACTCAGATTGAATCAGGTCTTTGGAAGTGGTTGGATTTTTTTCTCCTATAACTAATTCTGTAAAAAAATTATTCATCTTTACAGATAAAGTGCACAAAATACCTGATAAGTTTCTTTCTTTTGTTCTCTCTACTGTGAATATTTTGGAATGAAGAAGATATCTAATTTGATACAGATGACCCATGTATTTTCTTTCTTCTTTTCACTTCAGAAGTCTATGACTATATTCCTGACAGGTCTTTGTATATTCACTGTTTCTAAGGATTTCACTGCCTAAGACATGTAGATTCAGATGATTTAAGGTTATCTATTTGAATTTTTTATAGCTTTTAATAATAAATGTTGCAGAAATACCTGAAAGTCTTAATAGACAAGACAATAACAAGTTGACTGCATTTACCTCAACTTTAGATACTGAAATCAATAGCTAAAGTAGGGACTTTAGGCTTCCCTATCTGTATATGAAGACTAATGGGCTTCTTCAGGATGTGATCTAAACCTTACTGAGGGGTTTATAATTGTATGAACAGCCTTTGAAAACAATATATTTCTCTTCACTCACTATGAAGCAGTGCTGGGGTAACTAGGTTAGGTATGCATGTTGACATGGTAGTTATCTGCATTTAGTCAAATAAATAGTGATTACAAAAAAGAAAGTCCTTTCTCTAATGAATTTATTATCTAAATAAGCAAGGGAGAAGTGGAGATTTAAAGAAACTAAATAGCTTGCACAAAATCAGAACCTAAAGTATCTCTTGAGTCTTATGAAATTGTTTTAGGAAGAAGGCTATATTTGTTCCAATTTTTGATATGCAGTTGCTCTTTCAAAGCTTCTTTAGCACCCTGGAAAAGTTCTCATTCTACACTGCTATGTTGATGACAATTTTTCTATGTTTATTTTTTATCTTATTTCCATTGTACTAAAAATGCTGTTTGATTCACTTCTACATAGAGACCTCATAAAAAATTGAAAGGCTTCAATAATTCTAAATCATTCTACACTGCATATAGACATTTAAATTTCAGTGCTAATTTTTTATTAGCACTTTAATTTGGAAGGTACTAGGCTTCTACAAGATTTAAAATTATTGGAGCATTTCAAATTTTTATAAGCTTTCCAGTAAAGATGTGACTATGGTTCTGGGCTTATAAAGTGTAGCACAATTTAAATTTACTCTAAATTATTTAAGTGTTTCAGACTTCAGGGAGATTTTCAATCTTTCAAACTGGGATCCATGTTCAGAGACTAGAGCAATCTTATAATGTAAAGTGCTTTCATCATTTTAAAGACCAGCAGGCAAGATTCTGAACAGGCCTTTTTTATTGTCAGTTTGTTAATTTAAATTATTTGTTTTCACCTCCAGTGTACAGAAAGGAGAAAAATAAAATAAGAACACAAAGTGAAGACTGTTTCCCCTAGAAAGTTTAAGATAACAATGATCACTCCTGTTAAGATAGAGGGTAAGGTAATATGAAAAACACTATTTTTGTAACGTATATTTTGAAACTTGCTTTAAGGTGTTACATGTTCTGTAGTCTCACCGTGCCCATCAATTTAATGTGTGCTCATTATTTTAAAGGTTCATAGGCATATTACTTGCTGTCCTCTTGTTGAGAACTTTGTTTTGCCTGGAGAGGATGCAAAATGCATTTAGTGATATTTTATTTAATTTTCATCTAACATGAAGATGTTAACTTCCTGTAAAATCAAAAAAGAATATTCCATTTCTACATCCATCTTTGCCCTACAATCAGCAAAATATCATGGCATTGAATGCATATGGGTTTCTAATTCATACAATCTTTTGAAACAAAATTTCAGGGACCATTTTTGGGTGCCCGAGGAAGAATTCTGCTAGCATCGCCAGGAAATTTGTAACAGAAATGTCTCCATCCATCTAACACATGAACATAACTAATTCATCTGGTCTTTTCCATCACTCTAAGAGTTATTTTCTTTTACTGGAACATCATTTACCATTCAGTTTGCTTAGTCAAAGTAATCTCATTTATCTTTCATGCCACTATAAAAATTCTAAAGGCACAGAGTAATTGTAAAGTTAATACTGAAAGGTGTCAGAATCACTAATTTTACAGGAATGAGCTTTCAGATTCAGTTTGAGCAAAAGTTACATTAAATCTTTTGTGCATATGTTTATAAAGATGCACCAAGATCTTTTGAGGAGTCGTCAACTGTGATAGTGAGGTAACCACTAGAAACTCTTGAACTAGATGAAGCAGGTGGGAAAATGTCATCTTTGATCCTCTGTTTTGGTGGATCAGATCCAACCAGCTAGTGGACAGTCGTGTAATTTGTATCACCCTAATCCAGAAAGAGCTTTAAAGATATATTATTTGAGTCACTAAGGGAGCGGAAGATCTAAGATGATTCTTTTGGGTTGAAATAATTGATAAAGTCAATGTCTTCCCCTTTCTAAAAAGAGTTTTTTGTTTTGATAGTAGAATCTTATTGTACAATCCCAGTTAAAGCCCATTTGCCACTCACCTGGCTCAGATGTGTGTAAGGATGTATAGACAATATCTATACTAATGAAGCTCCTGACTATTGAGAGTGGAAGTTGATAATTAGTAACAGGCACTAAATTTAAAAAAAAAGTCTCATTTGAGAAAAATGTGTAGTTTTTCTCCGCACACGAATTTGAGGTTATAACAAACCAAAAGGATTTTAAAAAGTCTTGAATAAATGTAACAGCTCTGAGCAGCTTTTGGGTTAAAATTTGGAGTGTAACAAATAATAAATGTTTTCGCTCAATTAAAATTTGAAAAATCTACTTTTCCCTTGTTTAGAGTGTAATTTAAATTTTTAATGCTATATCTGCTCTAGCACTGTCCCTCTGTATAACGGTATGAGTACAACCACAACCTTAGTTTTCCATTTGGTTATTCAATATGAGATAAAACTTACTTTAGTTTTCTGGTCCACAGTTCTTCCTTAAACAATCTACCTAGCTATTGGTCTTCCTGCAGTCTACTTGAGTAGGTGGGAGATCTTCAACAAGAAACCATAAAACTGTATTCCATGTGATCTTCAATAAAGAAATCATCCTTCTCCAGTAGTATTTATACTCTTCTGTTATACACAGTTACTATGACTCTTAGTCCCAATAAGTCAAATTTAGGAGTCATTCCTTCCAAACATTCTGTAGCCCACAAATTTATTTGACTGATGTGACATTTGATATATCAAGAAAATAATTATAAAAAGTTGCATTCTCTTTTTCTGTAAAAGCAATAATTTGCTGGAATATTGTGTGGTCTCCACTAAAGAATATGAAGAGGACTCCTAAACACTGTAACTCTATTGCTTATTTACACATATTGTTAAATGCCTTAAAGTGCTCTAATTATTTACTAGCATGATTTTGTTTTTTGGTCTCCAACAATTTCCCAAACAATTTATATTAAGTTCTTGAGAGTTAGGATGGGTCACAACCCATTTCCTTATAGACAAAATAAGGAAGTCCTTACTTTCTACAGAGTGTATAAAAATTTAATAGTATGGGTACCAGCTGTTTGGAATCAGCTGGTGTAACTCAGAGAATGGGCCCCAGTACTTTTAATATGTTCATTTAATTCTTTGGGATGTGTTTTTCAGCTTATATTGTACAAATAATTATGCATAAACCTTCTCTACAAGACTGAAGGATTTAATTTGTTGGGAAACCTATTTTTAGTCAGAATTATTGCTCAACAATTTGCCCGACCATTGCTTTCACCCTTCATAAATGGTATGTCTACCATTTCTAGGTATGTCTACTACTTCTAGGTAAGAAGAGTGTCTAGTAATACCCACAAGGCAACAGTGTTTCTGATATACCTTATCAGGTCACACATTCTCTGAGAGAAGTTAGTGCTGTGGTTATCTAGCAAGTTCATGGAGTACAGAAAAACCCTTTGAGAAAGGTGTGTGAATGACTGTAGTCTCAGGAGAAAAGAAGTACATAGGAATAAACATGTCCTCTGAGCAGCATCTACTTCACAAAAGGCAAACCTGAGGACAGGTCTTGTTTTGGGACTGCATCCTAGCTAAAAGAGCAATCCCAAAGTAAGACACACCAGTCAACTTCTCATCTGAACTAAATAGAAAAAAGTTCTTGGGATGTAACTAGAATAAAGGCAGCCAGGCACAGTCAATTTCCCCTTCCAACCCCCCCTCCCCTCCCCGCTACAGTTTTGTTTTTGAATGTAATCACCTCACTAAGATTTGAAAAGCAGTAAATGTTAGGAAGTATTTGTGCATGCTATGGTGTTGATCTAATGTTAACAATGGTTTCAAAACTTATAGTCCTAAGCAGGAGTGTTTGCTGAATTCTGTAGGGTCCAGAATTCCTAGTCCAAAGTCATGATTTGAAAGGCTGAGAAGTCCTATAATGCTAAACTTACAGATTTTACCTCATCAGTGCAAACCATTATTCTGGTAAAGATGTGTAATGAGCTGTTGTTATTATTGTTGTCATCATTATTCATATTGATATGAATATTATTAATAGTACTCTTAATACTCGTAATTAATACTATTTTGTCTTGGACAACTCAATTCTTTAAATGAGTTTAAATTCGCTAATTCTAGGTTTACTATTTCTCTCTGCTGCTCTCTCAGATGGTTAGGCCCAAATTGTTAGAGGCATTTGTGTGGATGAACTTTGGATATGCTATTCCGATGAAACACTTGGAGTTAGTATCTATGTGGTTATGTTACAGATATGTGAGAGGAACACTAAATATGAAAAGGAGTTAAGCAGGAAAAGGAGTACTGGTTAAGCGGGACCGTGAACACTGAAAACTTCATGAACTCACACAGATCAGCTACAAAAGTCTCTTATTACTGGCTCCAGTGACTTAGTGTGAAAAGTCTTGGGAAGCTTCCCTCACTCTCACTGTCCTGGGGACCCATCCAGAAATTTGCCTGGCTCACCAAGTGCTGTAGATTTGAGTCTAATTTTCTTTCTTAAAATTCAGTTTTACTATACCATTGCTCTATAAACTCATTAATTGTTTGTCTAGAATCAGCTAGTTCATTGTGGCTGTTCCACATTTCTCAAATTTTTATTCAATTCCTTTCTATTTGCAAGTAGGTCAAGGATGGATTCTCCTCTAGCGTTTGGCTGTCTTTGGTTACTAAGAGATAATTCCTCTATAAATGGTCTCTTGTTATTCTGAGTACCTTGAGATTTTATCCAGGAAATTTTCATTCCTGCAGGTCTCTAGTCATATACCATCTGTCATTTCTTCTTTGTATTTAATTCCTTGCAACTTTACTTAAAAGCTGAACCATTACATTTGTTAAGAACTTGTGGAGTTCTCTCATGTAGGCTTGAAGTTGTCAAATACTTTGAAAGAGTCATGCACTTATTTTGGTCAGTTTTGGTTTGATTTTCTTTTTTTTATTTTTCTTCTTTTTTTTCTTTTAGTATGAGGTAAACTAGATCTACCCAATACTGCTGGGCTATTTAAAATCCTAATAAGAATTCTGCTTACAGCTAATTTTCCTACCTATACACAGTTCTCTCTACAACTTGCAATTCTAGTTGCGAGAACTATCAGGCTTACTTTCAATAAAGCACATTATGCTACTGTAATGCCATCATTTAATATTATTTCTATGTCTTTATCTTCTCTGTTCTTTTTTGCAATTATCAAAGTATGCAGTTCATTACTCACTCTTTTTTTCACTTTTTTTTTTTTTAACATGTACTCCATACAAGATTCAGTGTTTTATTAGCAACAGTTTGGAATGTCGGTATGTACCAGATGGAGTTAAAAGGAAGCTATTTTCCTTCTTCTAAGTACTAACAGTAGTTTAACACTTTTCTGAAGAAATATACCAATTCTGAACTTAGGTTAACTACTCATATGTCAAAATATGGTAGGTCTCAGCTCAGACTACTGCAACATGCATGACTTGCAGCTGTTAGCATTAATAATACAGAACACGGAGACAATGGCAATAGGGTCCTCAGTGTTATAGAAATTATGATAAGTAAATCTTTGACATGATTATTGCATCAGTCTATAGTTTGTGAACACTAATAAGATGTACTTTGACACAGGGCATCATGTCTGAACTAAAAAGCCATTACCGAAATTATAATATAAATGAAATGTGGAATGAAAGGTTAATAATGAGTGTGCCAGATGCTATACTCTGAATGCTTAGAATATTTATGGACTGTTCCAGTCAGGTGCAATGGATGCTCTGGACACATGGAGCATTTGAGAAATACAACATTGGAATATACTGAATAATACAGTATGATACAGATGTTTTCTAGGGGATGGTAGTGACTGAATTCCTGACCAAGCATTGTAAAGGAAATTGGAATTTCAGTCATGTGGAAAATGAGACCTGACACAAATTCTACTACCAGTTAAACGGGATTCATCTTTTTAGTGATGAATGGAAAAGAGTACTATTTTCATCTGATTCAAAACCAGAAAAAGATAGGAAGAAAACAATCAACAGAGAATCCAAGCACTTTCATGGACAATCATTCTAGACCTATTAACTGACTTGTGGATTTAATCTGCCAATATTCTACATGCTAAATAGTATTAACTCTTATATATATGCAAAACCTTTTTATTGCTTTCATGTATAGTTTTTTTTTTTGCTTTTGGTTTGTCCCAAACAATGTGTCTGTTATTTGAAAAGTTATCTGGTCACTGATTAACTCTGAGAAGCAGACAGCATATCTGTGTGTTATTACAAGTACTAGGCTATAAGAAGGGATAAGTGCAGATGTAAGAGGACTGAAGTTTTGTGTCTTGGTCTAGATGAAAAGCACTCATTTCATCAGGAAAAATGATGATCAAAGACTGAGATCTAACTGTAGGTACTACCAGGAAATCATGGAGAGATGGGAGGGACAAGTAACTTTGATATTTATCAATGCTTTGTTATTTTTCCTCAAATCTTGAAACTCCTTAATCTAAACTGAACTGTCAGCTACTTTTAAGTTTTGGAAAGATGAGGAGAATTCAGAAGAAGGGACATGAACATAGCCTGGAAAAGTGTGTTGGCTCCTGTGTTAGACAGTTTACACTATCACTCTGTTTTTCTTTACCAGGTGAAGAATAATACTTCTTCATACCATAAGTTAATGTCACTGGCTGATGATGTCCTGATTGCCAAGAGAAACTTCTATGCACTAGGCAGCTAAAAATTTGATTTACATACAGCGTGGAGCAGTGTTCCCTGCTTGAGTTGTGTAGGCTTGGATAAATGAGCATAAATATGCCTAGTTTTAGCTGATATGGAAAATAGATTAGTAACAGATGTTAATAGATATTTTTTACCCTGATAAGCTTAATTCAGATACTAATTTAAGGCAGTTTCATCAGATAAGTCAATAGTGTTGATAAATCAATACTGCTGTGGACTTATCTGAATATTTTAGACAAGTGCGTGCAATTCTGGTATAAGGAAATCAGTTATGAATAAACTTGCCATATATATACTAAAGTTTTGCTTCAAACCTTACTGTAACACATAGGACAGGATGAAACTCCAAACTGTGGGCATATCTATTGCATATCTGCATGTAGGTACCAAAGCTCCCATTACTGTTAATTGAAAAGATAGGCTTTACTGAATTGCTCACACAATCATATCTCATACCATTTTACTCCTCTAACAGTACCCAGGACATCAGCATAGAACTGTCAAATGTGACACAAGAACTACAGGAGACTTACAGACTTTTGGACCAGCACATGGAGGTCAGTGGTGTTGCCATTTCACCAAATTGCATTAGATGTCTTGGCTTCAGCAATGGATTCAAGTCAGTGGAGTCTAAATAGTTAATTAGCTTAATCATCACTGGATCATCACATGCACTTCACATTTACATAGCTTCTTTGTGAAGATCCATGTGCAGGCAAACTGAGTGCAACTCCTATTATTTGGTTCTCAAATTGAGTGCAGAATGAAAAGGGTCATTTGGTTCAACCACTCTGATAAAGCAGGGCCACCTAAATTCAGTTGCCCAGAACCATGTCCAGACAGCATCTCCATGGAGGGACATTTCACACTATACCTAGGCAACCTGTGGCAGTACTCCCTCAACCTCAGAGTAAAAAAGTATTTCCTGATATTCAGATGGAACTTCCTGTGTTTCAGGTAGACTCATTCCTCTTATTCTGTCACTGAGCATTGCTGGAAAGATCCTAGCTCTGCCCTCTTTGCACTCTATCTTTGGGTATTTCTACATATTAATAAGATTCCCCTGAACCTTCTCTTCTCCAGGCTGAACAATCCCAACTCTCTCAACCTTTTGTCAAGGGAGAGATGCTCCAGTGTCTTAATCATCTTGTGACCCTTTACTGGACTCTCCAGTATGTCCCTGGTTCTCTTGTGCTGAGGAGCACAGAACTGGACACAGCAGTCCAGGCACGACCTCACTAGGGATGAGCAGAGGGGAATGATCTCCCTTTAACTGATGGAAATCTTTTGCCTAAGGCAGCTCAGGACACCATTAATCTTTGTGCCAGGGGCTCATGGGTGGTTCCTGTTTAAACTGGTGCCCACCAGATCTTTTTCTTTGAAGTTGCTTTCCAGCTTGGTGGCCCCAAGCATATATTTGTGTCTGGTGTTGTTCCTTCCCTGCTTCAGGACTTTGCACTGCTCCTTGTTGAACTTCATGAGGTTTCCATCAGCCCATTTCTCTAGCCTGTTGGCATACCTCTGGATGGTTGCATGGCCAATCAGTGACTCCTCCCAATTTGGTGTCTTTAGAAAACTTGCTGAGGATGAACTCTGTCCCATCATTCAGATCATTAATGATGTTAAGCAGGACTGGACCAAGTACTAACCCCTGGGGTACACCACTAGATACTAGACTCCAACTAGATTCTGTGCCGAGGATCATGACCCTCTGGGTCTGTCCATTCACCCAATTTTCAGTCCACTTCATGGTCTACTCATACAGCCCATACTATATCAGCTTGTCTATGAATATCTTAAAGGACACAGTGTGAAAGATCTTGATGAAATTCAGGTAGATAATATCTACTGCTTCATCCTCATCAGCCAGGACAGACATTTCACCACAGAAGTTCATCAAATTGGTCAAGTATATGTTCCTCTTGGTGAATTCTTGCTGACTACTTCTGATCACTGTCTCGTTTATGAGCTTGAAAATGAGTTTTAGGTGTAGCGTCTTGAAGACCTTCAGAGGGACTGAGCTGAGGCTGATCAGCCTGTAGCTCCTTGGGTCCTCCTCCTTAGCCTTTCTTAAAATAGGAATAGTATTGCAATTTCCCTGCAATGACATCAGCAAACTGTCTCAGCAATTGTGGGTGTATCCCTCATGGATCACGGATTTATGTATGTCTGGTTTGCTTAAATGTTCCCTGATATGATTGTCTTCCACCAAGTCTGCATCTCCTTTGCTCCAGATTATTCCCCTATGTATATTATTCCCAATAATATTTTGGAGTTATATGTAAACCCAAGAGCCCCAAGGGGGTGTATAACAGTCATTACATGAACACTTGAGGGAAACTAATCTCAGAGCTGGTCATTAGTGAACAGTCCTGAGAAGCAGATCGCAGTTTCCCAAGGTCATTGAGGAAACCAAGTCTCATTCAACAGAGGAAAAAAAAATAATTCAAAATCCTGAATGCCTTTGTGAATCTTGGCCTTGGGCAAAATTGGTTTAAACTATCTTTTTTATTCAGGCTGTGAAAGGTTTTGAAATGGACTTATATTACTCTGGAGACAGGTGCCAACCATCCATTTATAATGTATCCTAATATGATGCTTTTTCAAGCCCATTTCTTACAAATATTTCACTTTGCATGAAACTATAAAATGTTATTTCAGCCCAAGAGAAATAATGACAATTTTCTATTAGGGGTGATGGGACTGGGGGTTCAGACATGTACCTGAGAGGTGAAATATCTAGTTTACAGACTTCAATTTAGTGTTTGCTGAATACAAGATAGGATATGAATTACAGAAAAGGTTAAATTGAAAAGGCATTGTAAGGCTGTGTTTCATATGCTTTTCTTCAAAGAAAATGTGTTATAGGCCCAGGCCTTATCAGGAAGCAATAAGAACTAAACCTCTAGTCTGTTCTTTAGATAATACTCTATGAAGTTTCCTAGATTTTTAACTCTTAAAAATGGAGATGACAATTCAAGTTTAATATCTTCAGTTAAACTACCATAATAATTTTTAAACTTACTGACTATGAAATGATTACAGTTGTATTCTCCAGCTGGTCAAAATGCAAAGTTTTAGCTCTTTTTCATCCCTTGAAGTTTTATAGCTAGTGAAGAAATCGGTTTTCTTGGTTTTTCTAAGCCAAGAAAGCTGCCACCTGTCTGGTAAAGCTTGCATTTAAGATTTTATCTGATAAAAAGTTGATAAGTTTGAGGTCTGTTAGGATTTCTCTTGAATTGCCAAATCATTTGGTTCATATCACTCCAGAGCCAGCAGATTGTACAATACATTTTTATCATTATTAATCTGAGCTAGACTTGAAACAATGACCTAGAGGTAAAAAGTATCCATATCGTATTTCTAGTCCCCTAAGTGAAATAGCTCCCATAGGGTTCATACTTAGCAATAACAACAGTTATACTGAACAGAAAAACTACAGAAGATTTTTTTTTTTTTTGCCTCTCTCTTAGGTAGATTTGTTGCCGCCAGCTTTCATATTCACACCTTACAGGCCTCTGGGTAATAGAGCTTTTGTCAGAAAGTTATATTCAGCAAAACTAACAAGTAACTGTGGATTTTTTTTTTTTAACTTGATATTAAGGGGTTTTTGGTGACAAAAAAAGAGTTTATGGCATAACACAAAAGCTAAAAATTATGTTTGTCCACAATTGTGAAGTAATTGGGAAAAAAAGTGGGATGCTAATGGTTGAAATACTGGAAGGCTTGAGACTTGTACTATGTAAATCTCAGTATGTTTTCCTTCCATAACAGCTTACTCACTCTAGAGGTCATTCTTCAATACCATTCACACATTTTTTAAAATCTAAAAATGGGCAAAACAGCTGTAAACAGTTGTAAACCAGGTCTAAAGTGATGCTGTTACTCTGTAGTTTGGATTAATGAATTAGGCTGTATCAAGAGATGATGTGAAGGGTATCCATGTTGCCTGCTGTGAGAGCATTTTTAGACTACATATGGATGAATATTAAGAGAAAAAAGGAATAGCATCCATGTAGCCTGACCTGCTTAAATTCTGAGGAACATTTCAATTTATGTGACCTTTCACCATACACTTGCATACATATTTAGTATACTATAAAAACTTATGATGAGTAGGATAAAATATTGTGCAGAAGCTTTATTCTGAGGAGGGAAACATTAAGGTACTCACTCAAGGAAGTTTCTGTGGTTAGGGAAGACCTAGCATGCAAGAGAAATTCTTTCCCATGAATAACATTGTGTACTTGCTCTGCATTGTTTGTGAGAGAAGTAACCCCACACTGCAAGGAGAATTAGGGTTCTCACAGACATGATTAAGGGGCCCTTGTGGGAAGTCAGGCAAGCCATAAAACAAGGGGAAAATACAGCCTTGAAGTTTTGCAGATGCAAAATATGTTGTTACAAAAGAAGCAGAACAGACTGCTTGCATTTTTCTGCCTGATGTAAAATCCAGGCAGATAATTTCCACTATATTTTAGAGTTCTTGACTTCCAGAAATAAATTTTCCTTAATGTACACTAGGCCTGGTTCTTCTGATAATTTTAATACTCGTATAACAAAAATACTACAATTTTTTATATTAATTTTACATTCATGCATTTTTGGATTTTATTTTGTATTTTTCTTTCCTGTAGTTCTTTAAATAACCTGGGATATTTATCAATAACATATACACACATAATTTTAATAAATAATATTAATATACTTAGGAGAGGGCTTTTTGTTTGCTTGTTTGGCTTTTTTTTCTATATATTCTGACTGAATAAGTGTCCTGAGCCATAATCCTTTAAAACAAACTATATAAAAACCAGTCTTTTAAGACTGGAGATGAAAAGTCCAGATAGCTATCTTAAAGCTGAACTTTAAAGGGAGTTAACAGCAATTTTAAATTAGTATCTAGAAACTGTAGAAGTTTTTGTATATATTACATGGGCAGTTATAAGTACAAAGTTTTAGTCAAAGCTCTCCTGCTCTCCTGTCTAGGGTATTTTTATTAATAGTCTGAGAAGAGATTAAAATTGGCAATTAATCATTTCAGGTAAAAATCAGAACACAGGAATTAAGGACATAATTGACTAAATATAATTTTGGTACTATTTGATAGGGTATTTGAGACATTTATCGGGGGAAAACAGGTATGAGGCAATATCTGTAGAAATTCATGCCTTCCTTTCTACTGCCACGGAAACTGCTAGAGGACAGGTGGCAATCCCAGAGCATCTGTGAAATGGTCCTAAATTTAGGTATCTTAATAGGCCATTAATAAGCATTGGTAATTATCTGCATGTGTTTTCATCCAATAAAGTTTCATCTTTCTTTTAAGTCTAATATAAGTATTCAGAAATTAGATCCTCTTTCTAGTTTAGTTGAGTAGTTTATGTTTGAGTTACATTTTCTTACTGCAAAGCAAATGCTCTGAATTTGAGAATTTTCCACATTTTTGTCATTAACCAGTTTGACTTTTTCTAATTATGTTTTTCTTGCTGTTTGTGTATGTAATTTTGTTAACAAACACAAAGAAACCCCATGTAGTTTTGCATTCAGCTCACAGAGGTATAATCTGTTCCCTTTGCTGGAGGAAATCCTCAGTGATGTGTTGCCAATATTTTAACAAGAGACTCTCACAAATCATTCTCCCCTTAAGCCTGTGTTAAATCTGTGTATCAGGAGTATGTGTGCTCCAGAGAGGAATGGCAATAGACTCATTTGTTTCCAATTTAATGTGCAAAAGCATTCTCATAAACATAACCAAGAAAGATAGGATCTTACTTGGCAAGCAGACTGGTATGAAGCTCCTGGAAATATCTAGACTCTGTTTCTTAGCAAAAGCAGACTGATGAAAAATCTATGTGCAGATAGGTTTACTAGGATACCACTGCGCTTTGAAACAGCATGTGAGCAATACTGTTACTCACTGAGATATAATACATGGTGAGATGTTTGTTTTCCTCGCTATGGTATCTTCCATTTGGTAAACTCCTTAGAGTTCCCAAATTAAAAATGTTGCAGATACCGGTACACACACACATACACACACACACACACAAAACAAAAACAAAAACAAACAAATCAAACAAAGCTTTAAAAAATTTTTAATATTCTGAAAAAACTTTCCTCCATCTCAAGTTTCATTATAACAACCTCATAATACCATGTATGTATCCATGTGCTTCAGTATTTCCAGGGCAATTACAAGGGCTTAGAATAGCACTATTAAGTGAGGATTATCCTTAAGAGTTTTCAAAGAATGGGGCTAACATAGTGCTATACTCCTAGTGCTATCTTCACACAAATAAACAATATGGGGAGAATGCAAACACTCTGCATAGGTCTTCCTCTGACAGGGTCTGAGGAGCTCTCACGAGAGCCACAACCTCCAGGTTACTGTAAATTTGAAAAAAGAACCCTGTTGTTCTTTGCCGTTAGAGCTGTTTCACATTACATGGATAAATGAAATATTTATCAGATCAGAAAAAGAGATACAAGAGAAGTAAGTGTGACACAACCTGTTCTAGTACTCAGGTGCACTAGCATCAGTTTTGTGTGATTTAAAATGGTGGCACACAAGCTTAATTTTTTTCTAAGGCCATGAAGCTTACATCTCCTCAACTGCAGTTTTCTAGTATTTAAATGAAATATTACATTAATTTTGCTTAATTTGAATAAAAAAGGTATTTAATAAAGCTATCCATACCTTAACCATGAATAGTTCTCAGAAATTTGACTTAAGCTTTAGCCTTACTCTTTCTGATCAGGAGGTATAAAAAAATACTTCACAGAAATGGAATTACTGGTAAGTTTAGCCTGGAGAAAAGGAGGCTTGGGGGAGACCTTATAATTCTCTACTCCTACCTGAAAGGAGATTGTGATGAGGTGGAAGTTGGTCTCTTCTCCCAAGCAATAAGTGACAGGACCTGAGGAAAGTTGTAAAGTTTTGTAAGGGGAGATTTTGGTTGGATAATAGGAAAAATTCCATCACTGAAAGTGTGGTAAGGCACTGGAATAGGCTTCCCAGAGAAGTGGAGGAATCACTATTCCCAGAAGTGTTCAAAAAGCATGTGGATGTGACAACTGGGGATATAGTTTAGAGGTGGACTTGGCAGTGCTATATTAACTCAGTTTTTGATCAACTAGATCAAAAAAGATCAAAGATATGGTGCAAGTAGGAGACACTCAAATGATAAAAAGGAGAGAGGATTACAAATAGGCAGTTAATTTTCCTGAATGCACAAGAACAGTGACTGAAAAAAAAAAAAAAAGAAAAGAAAAAAGGATACAATAACTTGGGAACAGACAAGAATTCCTTTGGGGAGGGATGGAAATAGTGTGAATATCTCTATCTCTGTGTGTGTGCTTAGTTTATTACTGTTCATGTCTCTCGTCTTTGTCTCCTATGCTGAATAATTTTAACATGGCAGCCTGGTTTTGGCCAGGACAAGGTTAATTTTTGCACTAGCCAGGATGGGGCATGGCTAGGACCTGGAGGTTTTTCTATACCACCTCACATCCTTTTCTGGGGACAGGGGAAGTGGTTGGGGTAGAATGGCACAGGGAGTGGTTGGGTACTGTCAGGGGTTTTCCATGATGGGTGAAAAAACACATGTGATTGGTTTGCCTTTTTTTTATACACTCTGTATGAGTTAATATTTTACTGCTGTTGTTCATTGTCTTATTTATTTGCAGTTTTCAGTAAATTTTTCTTATCTTAACCTGTGATCTTTACCTTTTGTGCCTCCAATTCTTCTCTCCATCCCACCACAGGAGGGGAGGGAGGGATGAGTGAGCAAGTTGACCCTGGTTTGTAGTGATTTAGTGGGAACACTAAATAGAGGAATACCATTCCTAAACTATGACACATAGTAACCTCATACAACAGATCCACACATTTTGTATATCCTTACAAGGTGATATATTAGATAAATTTTGACCCCACTGAACTAAGTGAGTATTTTGGTGTGGAAGTCAATGAATTCAGCATTTCTTTGGATTCTTTGAGATATATAAATTAGCCATTTTGACTATATATTACAAAACCACACTGTTACTTAATGTAACTTTCATTCCTTCCTGCCAACTTGATACTGTGTGTGGTGGTGCATACTTATTTTCACTTAATGACCAGAGAACTGATTAGGATGCAAAGAAGGATAACAAAGTTGATTAAAGGCTTCCTAAAATTCACTTGCAGAGAAAAAAAGCTTTAGAAACTACATATGTCTAGCTTGGTTAAGATATAAAGAAAAGCTGATCTGATAATGTGAAGATTGGAAATGCTAACAGACTGTTACAGAAAGAATTAGAAGGAATGGTATGAAAATAACAAAATGAAAACAATGTTTTGAACTTCACAGAATAAAATTTAGGCAGTGGATCTGATCAACAACAAGACTCTGCAAATTATATGAAAACTCAAATATTAATCCTCACTTCATCTGTTCATAATACTGTTCAAAGAAAGAACAAGATGACATTGTTTAGAGTGTGGAGCTCAAAATGGTGAATTCTAATTTGAGCTTGGTTACTAACTCATAAGAGAAAGTGAAGGGATTATTTCCTTCAAGGCAAGAGTTCCTGGGTATAAAGTGGTGATAATAAAAGTCAACTTAGTTTTAGGAATGTGGGGAAGAGAAAGTGGCTTTAAAATATGAAGTAAATTTATAAAAATGAAAATAGCAAGTGTATCAGGATTTTCTGACTGTTGCCTAAAGCAGCAAATTGATTTCCTAAAGGCATCATAGAATACAGATATTGCAATAGAACACTGAGGGTCAAAGAAAAGTTTTCAAATTTTACTCTGGAACAGATTAGAGTTAAATGTCATTTGAAAAAAAAAATATAAGGAAGTTTTTAACACTGAAATATCTCAAGGCTCTATGAATATGTCAGGCCTTTAAAATGGATACAAACAATATATTAATTACATGCAATAAAATACCTTTCTTCCATTCACAAGAAAGAAAATTAT
The DNA here is from genome assembly GCF_003031625.1 of Empidonax traillii. Lineage (NCBI taxonomy): Eukaryota > Metazoa > Chordata > Aves > Passeriformes > Tyrannidae > Empidonax > Empidonax traillii. The sequence goes on from NW_020955281.1 coordinate 145,755, forward strand.
TTTTAAAAACTTGTATTGGTCAGATTATGTTTGACTATTTGTTGTGACTGCTTCGAGAGTTTTAAAGGATTGAGTACTATTAACAAATGTAGAACCTGTGAATCTCTGAATAATTGTCTGCTTTAATACAGATAACTATTTCAGAAGAGAGAACACAAATTATTTTCTCCAGTGGTCCCAGGAATCAGGTTCATTATGTGTGCGTGTGCATATCGTTGTGAGAGGTATATAGACCATATACTGTATGGTCTAGCATCAGTTTTAAGAGAGGGAACATGGCTAGCAGAGGGTAAATCTGACTCTTTAAGCAAACCATTAAGTATAGCAGTGTGTGCTTGCAGCCCAGAAAGCCAGCCACATCCTGTCCTCCCACTCTTGTGAGCCCCACCTGCAGTGCTGAATCCAGCTCTGGTGTCATCAGCACAGGAAGGACATAGACCTGTTGGTTTGAGTCCAGAGGAGGTCCACCAGCAAGATAAGAGTAATGGAGCACCTCTCCTAGGAGGAAAGGATGAGACAATTGGGATTGTTCAGCTTGAAAAGAAGGCTTGTGGGTGACCTAATTGTAGATTTCCAATACCTGAAGGGAGCCTGCAAAAGAGATGGAGAGACACTTTTTGCAAGGGTGTGTGGTGACAGGAGAAGGGGGAATGGCTTTAAGCTGAAAGAGAGTAGGTTTGAATTAGATATCAGGAAGAAATTCTCTACTGTGATGGTGATGAGACACTGGAACAGGTTGCCCAGAGAAGCTGTGGATGCTTCGTCCCCAGAAGGGTTCAAGGCTTTGAGCAATCTGGTCTAATGGATCTGTCCCTGCCCATGGCAAGGGGGTTCAAACTAAATAATCTTTAAGGTCCCTTTCAGGTCAGGCCATTCTATAATTCTGTGATTCTATGATTCTACGCTATTGGCAAATGTAGTGGCGGGGGAACTTGTAGGGTCAGCATTTATTTCCTCTTTCACTTCGGAATCAACAGATGTAGTTCTATAAACAATACAGCAACATTTAAACAAGACATTATTTATGAAATTGGGAATGTAAACAACTGCATGTTTAGGCTGGAATATGTTGACTGCAAAATATATTGACTGTCCTGATGCTAAAACCAGGGAAAACAATTTAAGCTATTTAAAACTAGAATCATTATAAGCTTTATAGCAGACAATTATAAATCCCTCATGACAAGGAAATAATTTTTTAAAGAATTTTGTGTAGTATTTTTTCCACAACTATTTTTGTGAACATCTTCTGCCTACATTTCTGTAAAGCCTATCAGAAAATTTATAAAATCCCAATAGAATAAAACAAACAAATAAACAAAAACAATAAAATGAACTAAAAACATTCTATGCTTCAGTTAAGAATTTTTTTCCTCTTAAGAATGAATAATGGTCACTTAAAATTAGTTATCAGTTGAGACTACTGAAAGATAAATATAATTTACTGAAAGATAATTATAATAAAAGATGGTTAACTAGAACTATCTGATCAGCTTCTTTCTCCTGCTGTGTATTACTGATTACGTTTTTTGCATTTCATACAGTCAAGATTGCATCAAAGTCAATACTTACGTCTGTCTAAAAATGTATGCTATTTAACTAGACTTAAATAATGTTTTTTCCATTGTTTAATTACCCTCACTCTTTGATATCTGGGCCTTATACCCTTAATGAATTTGCTTGTCTTCAGCTTCCATTGATTTTTACTTGATGTTCTTTTCTCTTCTAAGCTAAAGAGACCTTTATCAATTACTATTTTTCTTCTAAGGAATACGTAAAACAATATACAAATAATCTTAGTCTTCTTTTCATAAATTGCATTGTCTTATTTTTTAGCTATACTTTTCTGAAAAAAAAACCACCTTCTTGGTTGTAAAGAGCAAGGTAAACATGTTTTTCTTGCTCAGATCTGCTTCACCCCATAAGCACAGTCAATGCCCCAAATTTGGAAAAAAGTTCTTGCCAGCACTTGCAACATAGTTTTCTGTAAGAAGAGTAAGAAGGACATCACTTTTTATATTTTAACAACTCTAAAAAGGTGGTTATTAGAAGACTGAGCAATATTTCGGTACTAAAAATAATGCTGTATGAAAGAAAATGTAAAATCCTGTTCCATATACCCAAATTCCTACTCTATATTCTATAATGCCAAGGATTAAAGCAATTTATGAAAAAAATATTTTTCCAAGTATAACGTGGTTGCAGAATGCTATACAGAGATATACATGTGTCTCACTATTATTATCCTCAATACTGTCTCAGAAACACTTTCTCATAGGTCAGGTTATGATGCGTCTAATTATGCACTAACAATTCTGTTTCTACAATATTTTATTTAACAGTATACAGATTAATGTGGGATCCAGACCCTCAATATAACTGTCCCATTTTGATCAGTATTTACTGATATTTTTTTTTAATTTCAAGATGTTACCACCACAGATTATTTATTCACCTAGTGATTAAAATTTTGCATATATAACATATATGAAACTTATATATTAGTGTACAATATTAATCACATTATCTGTCCCAGAGAGAAATATTACTTAAAACATCACCACATAATGCTGATTTACATGGATAATCACTTCTGATAACTCACCTATTTCTTAATTCTTTAAATGGAGGCATTATCTTTATTATACAGTTTTATTTTTTGAAGGAGAGTACAGTTTAGCTTTCCTCAATTAAAAGAATAAAGTGCCTTTATCATTCAACACCCTAATGTACTTGGAGAATTAATTCACATTTTTTTTGGCAAATAGCCTATTTGCTATTATATCAAACTGACAGGCACTAATTATATTCTTTTAATTCTTTATCAGTCGAATAGTGTATGAGTATTCCATTAATGTGCCAATACTAGGTGTCAGACTAACTGTCCTAACGTTATGCTATTATCATCTTGGTGAAGAATATTTAATGTGTAGTGTCAGTTTCCAAATGCCAAAGATTTTACATAGTATGTAATGAATAAATAATTACACTTTAGAGCTAAAAAATTGAAGTAAAATAAATGTACTGTTATGGTCTTGACACCTACAGAACAGTATACAGCAAAAAAAGGCACATCAAATATAGGAAGAAACTGTTATCTAAAAAAACATTCCCCATCATTAAAGAAAAGTATATTCCTCCAGATCTGAGTGATAAAGCTTTTTTTCTAAGTAATAAATAGGGTCAAATGAAGTCTGTCATCTCAGAACTTTGCGTTATGTATTTTCATGGAAAAATTCAGGAGAGTATGAAATTCTCATTAAATTCCTTCCTTACATGTTTCCTTTTTTTAGGATAGACAACTTCACAGAGTCTTCACAAATCTGACACTACCTCTTATCTTCATTTCCCTTAATGAAGGTGGAGCAATGACATATTAATCTGAAAGATGATAAGATGTGCCAGCTCTTTCAGCTATGAATCTGTTACTCTAGAAGAGCTTTCATTGTACACATCACAAAGTAGTTGCAAAATTTTATTCCAGAATGATAATGCTTTCAATCTCAGTAATGATTTAACAAGTTTCTAGAACCAGTATGCTCACATCCTGCATACCCTGAAAGTGTGTATCCATCTTCAAGACAGTACTGGAAGGAAGGTTATCTGTTTTCTACATGATGAATAAACTCAAAACAGAAATGTATCCTGCTGGAAGATTCCCAAAATCTTACCTTCTGTTAGTATAGTCTTGAGTCTTCTGCTATGTTAACAAGAAAGAAATATACTGAGAAATGGCAAACATTTTTTTCTTCTGGTGAAGAAGCACACTTATTTTGGTAATCAACAGCACAAGACAGTGTTCGGGAAGCAGCTCTGTGACTGCTACTGAACCTCTTTCTTTACAGCATAAAGTCAAGGACACCGCTGGGACCCTTTTCCTTCCCAGTCACAACTACGGTTTTCCCAGCTTATCTTTCTGCCATTGTTGGTGTTTTCCTACTTTGGCTATTCAAAATCAGGCCTTGTTGTCCTTTTTTTCCCAGTGTATCTGAGAAGAAAATTTATTAAGAAATTATACGGATTGGGAAATAATTTTCAGCTACAAATCAAGCGTATGTGTTAAGATGGCATAACTTGTACCAAAGAAAGTAAGAAGCATTCTTTGCTATAGAAAACAAAAAAGACTGCCATTATTATTTTGTCTTTGTGTCGTGGTTTTGCTCTGAGTCAATTTGCCTTCCACTCCCCACACAATTACTACTAGTTGAGAGAAGGTATTTGCAGACAAAAGAGAGACAGGATTTGGGGAAAACAGTATAAACATTTATTACTAGTAAAATAAAAATTACTAATAAATTAAAAACTAAAGAATTATATCTATAACAATTTCTACTTAAGTTGAAGTGTTATATATTTACAGAAATACTTCTTCTCTTTTATACTAGTCCAAGGAGAAGAAGTAGTCTCATTCTGTATTTTCAGAGTTTCAGCTCTCTTTTTTTTCTAGTAACAAATCCTCAGCAGCAGTACTTTCATTGCAATTGGAACTTCTTTTTTCTCTTTCTCGCTCTGTGTTGGCTTCTGGGGCTGGGCTTACCCGGCTCCTGGGCTAAGACTGAAGGCTGGAGATTATTTAGGTCTTGAAGGGTTTTCCTTCCATAGGCTTGCAAGGGGACACTTGCTTACTATGGATCTTTTTCCACAGGGTTACAGAGGATAATGGTTTAAGAGTTCACCCCTGTTTCCCTATGGAGGTCCCTCTCCATGGGAGAACAGTTCTTGATAGACTTCTCGGCATGGGTTTTGGCACGAATCCACACACGCACGGATTCCAGTATTTCACATGGGCCGTCTCGTTCCAGCATGAGATTTCTCAGGGTTACAAAATCTTCAACAGCAGTATAGATTCACACACGCACGGATCTCAGTATCTCACCTGAGTCATCACTGCTTCAGCACAGGTTTCCCTCAGGGTTGCAAATCTCCACCAGGACTCTGTTTCACTTCAGTCTTTTTCATGAAGCCTTGGTTCTCTTTGGTACATCCACAGACTTCTTTATTAGTTGCATGGGAAGTCTCCTTACTTTAACAAGTTTTTACAAGTAGCAAGGTTTACTTTTCAGTCTTTTCCCTGCTAAGGAGAGAGAACAGAAAGGCAGGGGGGAAACAGGCCTCCCCCCCTTTCGCACTTTACTTTTCTTGCTGCAGTTTCAGCTGCCAGCTTCGACCTTGGAAACTTCGTTATCTTTCGGCTGGAATTCTTCCACAGCGGTTTCTGTCCAAGCAGTCCGTCTTTTAAACTTTTTTTTCTCTTCACTCTCTTACAAGAGAGAAGGGAGGACTTCAGTGCTGCACCTGCTTCCCCCCCCGGCCCAAGCCGGGGGAGGAGGGAGTCTGGCCCTGTTCGGGCCTGGTACTCCTCTCCCCTACATGGCTGCTACTCTAATTCTAACTGCGCCAACAACCTTCTCTTCCGTTTTCTTGAAGATGTAATTAGCAAAAGCATTTCTGAACTTTTGATTGGTCTTTTTGTCCGGAAATTACCTGGACAAAACCATCATCAGCCCCAGGGATGGGCTGAGGGGGCAAAACCACAACACTTTGTTACATAGAAATGGTACTGTATATACCTTTGGGCTAATTCTTACATGCTATTCATCTGTGTACTTTTGTCCACTTGGATAAACCTAATGTGCATGGATGATTTCCTGTCTGAGCCATTGGGATTAGAAGGTGTTGTTAGTTCATTTGCTAGGAATAAATGAGTCAAACTCAGCAAGTGAGATAATGGACCAAATAAGGCAATATTAACCTCTATTTTTCACTTCCTATACCTTGTGCAAATTACTTTGATATTTTAGTAATTTGTTATGGCAGGTTTTTTGACAATAGTATTTTCCAAACCAGGAAAAGGATAATAATTTTTTTTCTTGTTTCATTATCCTATATAATGAAGTATAGATTGTATTTCACACACCAGAACCCAGAAGATACTTCTTGCTAATTGTATAAGTATGTAATTAACATAAACCAGTGAGTTTTTGCCAAGTAATCAAATTACAGTAATCATGAAGAAAACCAAACTTTGAAACAGTTTTTAATAATCATCCATATGACTTATGATGAAGCATCACAGAATCTATCAGGCAAAAGTAAAATGGAAGTGCATTTTGTTTGGGACTATTGAAAATCATAGCCTATGATTCTATGTTATTTTAGCCAGATGGCTTTCCATCAATATGATTTAATAGTGAAATGGTGCATACAACTTTCCAAACATGCTTGAAAATTATTTGCATTTTTCAGGAGACTATTTTCATAGAACAATTCAGTATCCTGAGTTGGTAGAGAACCAAAAGGATCATAGAGTACAGCTCCTGCCTCTGCACAGGACAGCCCTAAAAATCATGTTATGTGCCTGAGAGTGTTGTCCAAGCACTTTTTGAACTGTTAGGATTGGTTCTGTGATCACTTCCTTGCAGAGCCCGTTTCAGTGCCCAACCACTCTCTGGCCAAAGAACCTTTTCCTAATATCCAACCTAAATAACCCCTGATACAACTTTAGACCATTCCCTAGGGTCCTGTCTGTGGTGACCACAGAGAAGAGATCAGTGCCTGCCCCTCTTCTTCTTCTCATGAGGAAGTTGAGGCTGTAATGAGGTCTCCCCTAAGTCTTCTCCAGGCTGAACAGACCGAGTGACTTCAGGCACTCCTCATACGGCTTCCCCTCAAGGCTCTTCATGATCTTCGTTGCTCTCCTTTGAACACACTCTAATAGCTTAATATCTTTCTTGTATTGCAGTGCCCAAAACTGCACACAATATTCAAGGTGAGGCTGCACCAGTGCAGAGTTGAGTGGACAATCCCTCACCTGGCTGCCTGATGCCCCCCAGGACAGAGTCGGCCCTCCTGGCTGCCAGGGCACTGCTGACTCATACCCAACTTCCCATCGACCAGGACTCCCAGGTCCCTTTCTGTGGCACTGCTTTCCAGCATCTCATTCCCCAGTCTACGTACATCTGGGGTTGCCCAGATGCACAGTCTGGCACTTATTTTTGTTAAACTCCATACAGTTGGTCGTTGCCAAACCCTCTAATCAAGTTCTCTCTAGAGTGAGAGAAACCTGGAAAGCATTTTACTTTCCTTTAAAAGTTCAACATCTGTCTAAACATGTGTACTCTCAAAAAAGTGAAGTCTCTATTACTCTTCCTTCCTAGGGCAATTAGTGAGCATAGAGGGAATATGCGGAGAGGGAAAATAAATTAACGAAATATTTGTGTAATCCTGACAGTACACTGTAAGTCAACAAAATCACACTGTTGAGATTGTGTCAGAGAGAGTCCCAAACTACTTTTCTGATGCACTTAACAGCTGCTTTTAAAAAATTTCCTGTCCCTCTAGTAAATACTATTTTCACATTCCCTAACCTATCTCTTTTTTTGCCAAACTGAGCTTAAACACATTTGCTTATGTGGTTTTTCTAATGTGAAAGAAATAGCATGTGTCATATTGCAATTACAGATTTGCATTTGTTATAAAGTCCCCATTCATTTGAGAAAAAAAAATAAAGTTTGCAAACAAACCCTATAATGTTAACTGTAGTCATGTATGCTGTATGGCATACCTTTTCGATAACCTTTGCATTAATTAATCTGTGTAGTTGCACATCAATTCACTTTTAGTTTCTGTGAAGTAAGATAGCATGCAAATCCCCCCAAAATGCCAGGCAGGAGAAGGATTTTAGGAAAATTTATTTCCAAAGTTGAGAACACTAGACTTAACAGAACATTAATCCTAATGTTGCTTCAAACACCAGGCCCGACAAACACATGCTCCCTGCTCTTCTCAGGGCTTTTATAATTTCTCCCCCCGCCGTGGGGGGCCTTTGACATGTCTGCAGACTTATCCTTTCCTCATATTAAGGAGAGTTTCTCTGGAATACAGGAGAAAACATCTAAGTCTGCCTCCAGGGAAAGATGCCTCTTCTAGGCAGGAAAGCTCTCTCAGGCAAAACAAGCTCTGTTCTCCTCACCATAATTTTTCCAGAAAGTCTTCTACCTTTACAGTTTCACATAATTTAAATGTTTGATTTTGTGTCTCTTTTGAGTGAACATTTTATCCGTATATCACTTAGGACAGTATTTGTCACCTTGCTAGCTCTATTCCTATATTCCTATATTCCTATATTCCTATATTCCTCTATTTCAGTGGTATGATGTCTCCTCTTCTCTAGCCAAGTGATCTCTGCCACTCCTAGAATGGCTTTTCTTCTAGGCCCTTCACCATCTTTGTAGCCCTGATCAGATCTTTCTCAGTAGTTCAGAGAAGAACTAACGGGTTAAATTGCAGGTCTGATAGCCAATATTTTAAATAAGGCTGTGGTAGGTTGGTCCCAGCTAACATCCAAGCACCCACACAGTGGCTCATGTCTTCTTGTGCCAGTGGGACAGAGATAAAAAATAGGAAAGAGCAAAACTAAGAAAATGTACAGCTTTAAATAAAGACAGGGATATGACTTGTCAAGCATTATTTTGGGCAGAACAGACTTGGCTGTGGAAATTTAGCTTAAGTTATCTGTAATTAGCATAAATATTTAATTACTGATTTAGGTATTGGCAAACTGACACCCTGCCCTCTGACAGCATGGGCAGAATGGCCAGATTACTGTCCAACTGTCATGTGTGGGGCTCTCAAATCACACTGCAGCTGGTGAGCCAAGGGGCAGCATGGATCTTACCTGCATTCAAAAGTAATTTGCACGATTGACTGCTGCTGTCAGGCCCCATGGACACCAAGTGTTCCTGACAGTGTGCTGAAGCCACAGCATCACTTATGATCTATGTTCATTATCAGCAATTGGGTGAGTCTCCATATGGGCACATTGCTGTTCATCTTACCTACTGCCTCAATAAACCTTTGTCAATAAGTTGTTGTCAGGCTACATTAATGTTCAGACTGCAGAAACAGAGATGACAAACATTAAAATACCTCTCCTCACCCTTTCCCAGGCTCAATGAATTCCTCTCCTTCTATCCTAACCCCAACAACCCCCCCTTTCGTTTTCTTCACTTCATTATTTATTTCATTTAAGACACTTCTTGTTCTTCCTTATCACCACAGGATACACTCAGTCCCTTCAGTGAGACAGTGAATAATGCAGGAAGTCAGGGTCAGTACATTGAGATTTCTCTCTGCTGCTCCTTGTTTCTCACCCTTTTCATATGCTCCAGCAGAGGTCCTCCAGGGGCATGGTACCTTCAGATGGGTAATTCCTCTGCCATGGAGTGCCTTCTCTGACCTTGTTATTCCCTCGTTTCCTCTGCTGTTCCCTTAGTTGTTCCCTCCTCCTCGCTTTTTACAATTTTTTTTGCCCTTTCTTACATATGTTTTCACAAAGACACAACCATCTTTGTTGATGTGCTCAGCTGTGTTCTGTGTTGGGTCCAGTGGAGTCAGCTGGGACTGGTTGCATCCAGCACAGGGCAGACCCTTGTTTCTTCTCACAGAGGTCAACCCTGTAGACCACTGTAACCCAAATTTGCCTTTTACACCCAACACAACCTTTCAGCTTACAGGAATAGACTACAATGACTCTAAAAACAGAATTTAAAATCAAACTGGACAACTATAGAGCCTGACCTCAATGGGAGGCCACAAACAGCAGAACAAATTATGAAAGAAACAATAATTAAATAAATTGAGATGAGTGGAAAGTGGATAAATCAAAGCAAGGGATTAGGAAAGACAGATTGTGTCAGACTGATATAATATTTTCTTTAACAAAATGACCTGTTTTTATAGACAAGAGAGTTGTGGTAGATATAATCTATCTTGACTTCTTTACAACACTTGATATGGTACCCCATGGGAAATCTTCACTGAAGATGATAGTGCATGCATTGAAAGCTGAATAAAGAATTACCATGTGATAGAGAGATTACTAGTAGAGTACTCAATGGATTAATTTTGTGACTAATCTTTAGTACCTTGCTTAATGACAGTGAAGCAGTTGATGTTAATGGATTTTTATGATGACAGAAAGTCTTGAAAAGTATAAAGCAATAGGAGCACCTGAATGTCTCCTGGGAAGAATAAGACAAACTTGAAAAAAGAAACAATAAAAATGATAACGTGATGTGAAATCCACTTCCACTTGGGGAATTAAAACCCCCTCTCTGCTAATAGGTAAAGATCTACCAGCTGGAAGACAAAGTGGATAAAGGATTTCCCTACATTTATCGATAATAGGGTGATTTTAAGTCCCCATCATGAGATGAAAAAGCATTATCTTGAGAGGTATCAGGTAAAATATTTGAGGTAAAATCAATATAAAATCATCTCAAGAAGTCTAAAAACATACGTGAAAGAGATGAGACTTAAAGGGACAAACAAAGAACATAAACCAAATCTGAACAGAAGGTGTGAGGCATAATGATATGTGAAATAAATTATGAAATGCAAGAGGAAAGTACTATCTAATTTGTTTCATCTATTTTTCTTTTAATGAATGAGCTATAAAACACATATAAATGAATCTGTGAAAGCACCCCTGTTTCCAAATTATTAAATCAAATTATTTTAACATACTTAACTTGTACAAAATTGAATCAAATTGCAAACAATGAGTTTGTAATCAGTATCTCAAGTGAGAATCAACCCATTCATGATACCTTATTTAAAGAGCTATTGTATAGCAGATGAAAGATAATGAAACAGGAATTTTATTGAAAATAATCTAATTAACCAATAAGAATGCTCTACAATCAACCACATTGTAGCTAAATAATGTTGTAACGTTCAGAAAGGTAACTGTCCAATAATTCATTATGTTTAGAATTGGTGAAAAAACTCCTCATATATCTCTTTCTTTCTCTAGGGGTATCATAAATTATTTTTAAACAAGTAGTTTGACTTACAGTTTAACTCAAGAAAGTTTTTATAGATTATGTAATTTAAATTTTAATTTATTTATTTAATTATATATTATATATTACATAGTAATTATTATATATATTTAATTAATAAATAAATTTTTGTATATTTATTTTTAAAAATAATTATATAAATTTTATATATTATATAATTGCATCTTTTTGTAATGGAACTTCTTTCTTCTTCTTTTCACACCTTTGTCATTAAAACTCTTAGAAAATGCAGTAACTTTCTCTAAGAAAATTGTCTCTTTTGGCAATTAATGAGAATTTCTGTAGTGAGCTTTATTTTTTTTAATCAGCCAAAGAATATACTTGAAAAAAAACTTGTGCAAGTAGTATATTTATCACAAAGACCACAGGAGGTTTATCAAATAAATATATAAAACATTATAACAAAAACACCTGTTCTTGAATGTAAATCTTGCATTTAAAATGTCATGCTAAAAAGAAAGAGAATTAAATTAAAACTTTAATTTTAGTCTAGCTTTTCACTGTCACGTTAAAGTGAAGCCATGACAGCAGGTTGCACATGTTGGTAAAGGAAATAAATATGTTTGACCTGGTTTTACACCTTTATATATATTTCAACTGTGAATTGATGTGACTGCTTTTACACATCTGAACAATATCTAATGACATTACATTTATCATATCTGTCTCAGCCTCCATCCGGTTTAGAGAAGATTCCTCTTTTTTGTAGTATTTATACCATGTTTTCCAGTCCCTTGCAGATGTCTCAGATACCTTATGACATCAGAGCAGGCCTTTATTGTTTAGACAGGTGAATACTATGATGTTTTTCAAGGCTCTTGTCTTAGTCTCAGACCAGTTCTGAGACCAATCACAAATCAAGGTGTAAAACAAGGCTACACTGAAGTGAGCTTAAATGGATTATAACTGAATACACCAAGAATCTGTCTTGTTGTCCATATACTCTCTGTGAGCAGCAGGTCTGAAGATTTTTGACTTATGAAAGTGTACACTGGATACCTGTTGTAGACTTCCTTTCAAATTGCAGGGCCCAGACATGTATTATAGCAGCTTATGCCTAGAACTGCCTTGTTTTTTCTCAAAAACTCTTTAATTGTAGAGTAAACACTTCAGATGTCAAAGTCCTGCTGTTAAGAATCCTGCAACTCTGAAATGAAATTACAAATTCTGCTTGGGTGACAATGATTACTTCTGTGTGACTATTCTTTTGAGATCTATGCCTATGACTGAAGTGGAAGTATCACAACTGAAATACCTAGTAAAAGTCTGTGTTTGGTTTTCCTGTATGAAATTCCATGTTCTTTGTTCAAATATCTTTTAAAGTATGGGTTTTTCTTTTATCAATGTGACCCTTTGACATGCAGCCAGTTACATTAGGTTGACTGCATCCAGTTCACAGTTTCTCTTTTTAATCTGGATTTTGTATTTTGTAACTCCTCTGCATTCTAAGGATGTCTGTCTGGGGATGAAAGTCTTAAATGCAGAGCTTCAGTTGCTTTATGATGTGCATTTGTTCTGTTTAGGCATCCATCCTTTCATTTGAATCTCACGAAACAGCTTGATTAATGGCACTTTTATAAAATGATGGCCTTGCATTAATATGTTAGAAAGAGAAGAAACAATTATGAAAATATATTCCCTAAAAATGGCAGTGAATGAAAGTACCAAATCCTGTCATGACAAACAGAGATAGGAAACAATAGTAAACAAGAATTAACTCCAAATACACAGCAATGGCAATTAACAAAAAATAAAAAGGTAACTCTACAGTGTAGCTCTAATGGATAACCACTGATACTTAAAATATTTATTTAACAAAAGTTTAAATAGAATAATGATTTACCAGAATAATACTAATTTTGTTTTAGGAGAAAAAAACATTGAGCAGAGTGCCAATCAGCAGTCTGTGCTTACAAAAACACAAACCCAGCCTTTTACAGATTGTAAAGTATCTTTCACTCATGTATCCTTTAGATTGCAGAGGAAAGGGTTTTTTTTCTCTGTTTATTGTATGTAGAAAATTAAATGTATTGATATTATAGGTAAAAAAATGAAAAATATATTTTTTCATTAACTATTTTATAATTTAACATCCTCTCTCCTATAATACTGTAAAAATACGGAATAATCAAATATCATCAACAAAAATATGTTTATATTTTGATAATTTTCCCTTGTGGTCTATGCCCTTGGACAAATAAAGCAGAAATGTCATAGAAACAAGTAAGTGGATGTCTTGTGCAGAGCACCATTAGGAAATGTCTTATCAATACAAGTAGATGGCAAGGCTACCCTAGAATTTTCTATGCAGGTAACAGAAAAAAAAAAAAAAAAAAAAAAGAGCTTGTGATTAGATGGGTGTATGGAGTGAGAAACTAATTTGACCTTTGATTAAATGATCTCACTTTCCTGGCACCATCACCTATCTCTCAATTATATTCTACTAAGAAAAAAAAATAAATTTGGTCATTATTTTAACTGACATGAAAGGGCAGAATACAAGAGTTTCAGCTTTCACTGGTTCCTGCAGACAGTGAAATGGGAAAATGAGTGGCCCCTACAATTTGCAGCCTCTTACTTATTACAGGCTGTGACTGCTGCAAGCACAGAGGGTATAATCAGCTTGTCAAGAGTCTGCTGCTGAGAATGCCAACATATGATCACTTCTATTGCTTCAGAAGACTTCTTAGGAAACTGTGGCATTGCATTTGCATTTAAAAAGACATGTTGTACAATTGCAAAGAGAGTTTATTTCAAAAAATACTGCAAAATAGTTCTTAAAATGATTAATTCATTCTTTCCCATGAATACCGTATAAAGACATGCAAAAGTTAATACAGTTGTATTGAAATGCTAGGTCAAAATCATTAAACTAGGAGCTATTTGTAGGGGATAAAAGCCTATTCACTGGTGAACAACATTTCTTGGACGGGGCATGGTTGGTGCTGTACTTACAAAGTAATAAAACTCAAATGAATCAAAACTTGTATATTTTAAGTATTTTAGAACCTCAGAACATATAGCATTGCAACAATTGTTAGTAGCTCAAAATTGGACTTGGGCTCTCTGGTAGCAATGAAACTTCTTAACTCACAAAGACCTTTGTTACATGGAGATGAATGCTAAACACCAGCTGCCTACAAAGTAGAAACCTTTCCACTCAAAAGAAAAGTAAAGGCAAAAGGAGTTTTGTCAGATCCTAAGGTCTAAAAAGAGACAGATTAAATGTTTTAGACGAAAAGTCCAATAGCAACTATTTTTAAGGAAATAAAGAGAGGCAGCTTTGGAAGTCACTGAAGCTCCACTGATTTGAACTCAGCACAATACCGGGATTCAATACATGTATAAAGTCAGTTAAAATATTGTGGACAAGTGGAAACAGTGCTAAAGCTCAATTAAGTAGGAGCCATATACAAACTACAGAAACTTTCTGGAGCCATAGAGATACACATAAGCAAAGAAGAGCACTGAGGGGTTAAAAGATATATGAAGGGAATTAGATTTCTGAAATAGGATGCTAATCCCTTTTATCTTCAGCTGCTCTATCAAGATTAGAAAAGGGGATAAAAAGCCTTAATAAGGACAAACATTGTGAAAACTAAAGTATGTAATCAAATATTAAACCATGCACAATTAACAAGCCTGACCTAAACCATTCAAATATGAAAGCTAAGAGTAAGTGAATTATAAGCAAATCATAAAAGGAAAGGCCAGATGTTGTATTTCTTAAAGAAAACTATTAGACCAGAATATAGACTGGCAAGCAAGCAGTTTATGCAGGTATTATTTCTCAGTGATTAAATTAAGAGAAAAAAGATAAAAGAAAAGATAAGGATTTAATTTAGTATCAAAGAAAATGAAATTTATTAATGGAAGAGATTAAATTAGATACAGATAAATTCTTTATAGTAATAAGGAAAAAAATAACTGTGTCAATCTAGTTCCCTTATTTCAGATAATGGTTTTTTTAGATTAATTTTGGTTTAACATTATAAATGTTGCAGTTGGGAAAAATCATACATGGAAGAGTTATCAACAGCAGTGACATTCCCTATGAGAGAGTGCACTTAAAAATATATATATTTAAAGTGAGGCTGAAAAGGATACCATGATCCCATAGGCTCAAACTCCAAGGCAAAAATAAATTAAACTTAAGAATACCTGAAGTCCTTGTGATCTTGTCAAAGATACTATCTTTCTTTTCTAGCCTTAGAAATGTATGTGTCAAGTTCTGTTAAGTCTTGATTTCCTTAACTTCAGAACTATGTTAGACTAAAGTTAGGTTTCAGAATATCTAAGTAGGTATCTAAAAGAAGATGTTGCAGTGTGGAGAAACAGGTAGCTAAGCAGAGCCACAAGACTGAGAAGATTCAGACAGACCAAGTTTGCCATGCTCAGTTTCAGTCTGGCATAGAAAAGCAATCAAAGATAGAAATTGAGGAACATCATTATCACAGAAATAATACCGGAAGCAGAAAAAGTATCTAATATAGCAGATTACGGGGGGACCTGCTGCAAGACCCAGTGGCACATTTTGCATGGGAGACGGGACACACACACGAGAGATGTGACCCACAAAATGGCAGTTTATTAAAGCAGGAAGACAGCTTTTATACCGGGAAATACAGAAGGTTCAGGAATAGGGATAGGACCCCGGCTAGGAACATCAAATCCTGAGGGTTACTGATATGGGGACTTGGAGGGATAGGCTAAAGGCATATGTCAGGTCACTTAGGGGGAAGGGAGAGCTAGGGGAACAATGGATGAACTGTCCTGGGTGCACGGACAGGGGAATTTTGCTGAGAGTGCAGTGCTGCGGCCTTGTAGTTGAGCTGGTTCCCAGGCAGTTCTGCACAGCTGAAGTTGCTAAAAGTCTTCTAGAGAGGTCTCTTCCTCTGAGCCTTCCTTGCAGCACTTTTTCATCTCTCTCCACGCTCTGTAGGCCTCTTCTGGTCCACCCCCGGCAATCTAAAGCAAAAACAAAACCACACTGGCTTGAACATCATGTCATGCTGCACTGCTATACAGCTTTCAGAGACAGTTACCTTGTTTGCAAAGTCCTGTGCATGTTTGCATCCATGTGTGGGAATGCCTATAAAGCATTAGAGGCTAATAACTAAATAACTGCTAAAACTGATCCTCTATAGAGAAAGACAAACAAATTGTTCCTCGTCATTTAAATGGTTTCATACCTCTACTTCACTCAAGACTTTCTTAATTTTAATCTACCAAATTCCCTTAAGTTCTATCTGATTTCATCCATTTAACATGAGCTATTATGAGTTCAGGAAAGAAAAGCCAGAGAAAACATAAGAAAGTAGAAGCCTCTTCCCAACAGTTTATTAGAGCTCTCAGTTAGAACCATTAGTTGCTCTGATTTCAGCTTCTAGGACTGTTTTGAATTAAACAATCATTTAGTAAGAAACTGTCATGAAAGATTCAAACCTCAGTCTCTCTTATGAGATTAGTTGGTTCGCAATATGGTTTATATTTGATCCAAGGTTGGACTTGAGAATCTTGGAGGTGTTTTCAAACCTTAATGACTCTACGATTCTGTGAAAGGGCTAGCCTTTGCTCAGTACAAACGCTTTACTACTCCCTCACTGTTGCTTTAGTCCTGCTTTAGGTAAACAATAATTCATTTCTCATAGTGTTTGCATTTGTACATACACGGTCTCATTGTCTTGGTTGAGTAATAATGCACCTTTCTCTGCTGTAGAAGGGATAGAATTGAGACTTGTAAATACTTGATCAAACTGTAAGGAAGAAGGAAAATAAAGTAAAACTAATAATTTCCTAATCTATACATTAAGGGGGGAAAAAAAGACAAACCCACAACCCCAAATAAAGTAACAAAAAAACAACAGATAAAATAAGAAAATAAAATGCTATGAATTCCAAAAATGCTCTCTACGATTAAAAATATTTAGGCACAATTATATAATGAGTCTCATATACTCACACTGATATGAGAATGATTTTTAGAGCAGGTGAGATTCAATTACTCAGATATAGGCATCTAGTGCATTTATTGGTTCTTTTAAGGTATCCAAGCCAGCCCCATGAGGCTAGCTGCTATGACACAGGATCTCCCAGAGATCTTAAACTTTCTGACATGGACATGGCAACTGGAAGCAAAATGCATATGCAATATTTTAGATTACACTAAGGGTCTATTTTTAAGCAACTGAAATCCTTCAGAGAGACAACAGAAGAGAATCATAGGAGAAATTGGTCATGTTAAGCACCAGTGACCGAAATTTGTCACATTAAAAAGGAGTTTAGGAAAAAGCTATGCAGCTAAATAAAAAGATCGAGTGATCATTTTTAGAGAGGAGTAGTTTAAAAAGTCAAAGTAGTATCTAAATAAATAAACAAGGAATTTTGGAAAATGACAACGCAACACAGTAAGTCAGAAAGAGTTTGGGAACAGCTGTAGAACAGGCTGTGAAAAGGATCCTAAATCTTTTTTGAAGGATGTAGAATGTGATAAGTCAATTGGTAACAAGTTCTCGGAATCTATCAGGACACAGTTCAAAAGGCAAAAAGGTGGGTTTTTTTTTTACACCTGTGCCGACCCTTCAGAAAATGGAAGAGTTTCCCATGCTGTAATTCTTTTGAGGGTTGTGTTTCAGGATCTGTTGCAAACTGACATTTTTGTAGATCTTACGCAACAACAGAATGAAGACTAATGGAATATGGTAGAAACCTAAGAAAATCAAGGAAGATAGATCTGAGCAACCAGCTGTACAATATACCTGGTTTCAAATCAGTAATGCTAACAGATGATTTGGAAGTGTAAGAAGAAGAGACTCAATTTTTAAAAATTGAAGGGGTCATTCAGGGGAAAACACAACACTAAGCTAAATATTTATGAAAAGAAAGTTTGTGCAAATTATTCTGAAAAAATCCAATAGATACTATGAAGATTCACTAAAGGAGTTAGTGAACAACAAACATTGAAACAAGTTCTCTTCTTTTCAAAAGTCATTCACTAATTCTATCTAGAGGGACCCTCAAAAAGTCTCATAATAAATATGCAAAGAAGTAAAGGAAGTGCAATAAGAGGCAAGCTTCTAACATGGAGAAGTACCTGTTCAGTAAGAAGAAAAACAGAATCAGAATAAAATTTCATTTCTGTCAAGAAGAAAGAGATCACCAAAATTCCCTCAGGAATTCATGCTGTGTACTATTCAGCATGCATATAAATGATGTGACATTTAACTTGATTTTTCTCTTTCTTGGTGGTCTAGAGGTTAAGGACACGGTGCTGTCACCGCTGAGGCCTGGGTTCGATTCCCGGTCAGGACCACTCCCCAAGCAGATGGAGCTCATTAGCCCTGTAAGGCAATCCATCTACGTCCTGAGGACCTCGCTGCCACCGTCCAAGCTTGCTTGGCCCCGGCAGATGAACCTCAGGATTAAAGGGTGGGCTCAGTTCCGCGCACACTGTGTCTCACCTAAAAAATCCAATGCGCAGGCTGGAAGGTGTAAAGACCTTCCCCGGTTCTTCGTTCGCGAAGACTGGCCATTATTATTTCAAAGGAGATCCTGCATATACTGAAAATAATTGTAATATTTCAATACCAAGTACAAAGGAATGGCTTATTATTTTGTTTGTATAGGCTGATGTCACCTCTTAATTTAGATCAGAATGCATTTTTGCAATTCTTATGAAAAGAATAGACCCAGTTTTTCCCTTGAGACTATGTATTAATTGAAAGGCTTCATATATAAAATATCTACATAACTTACATCTCTCTTTTCTGCTGGTAAATACATATTCAGTCCAGAAGATATGGGAAGGCTTTGCAATATATCAGATTTTAATCTTACTTTTACTAAATTTTCAGAATTTCTGAAAAGTTGTGAGTGGGGAATTGTTATTACCACAATTACTAAAATGGTTCTCAATTACTAAGGACACTTTTGGGATAGTAGCAATATTACCCTAATGTTGCACAAAAATTACATTTAATTTAAATATAAATTAGATGCAGCAATTCTATTTTTTTTTTACTCAGAAGATTTAAAACAGCAGAAAAATACAGAGGTTTCATAAGAATCTTTCAGACACAGAATTTAATAATAAGAAGAAATATCTTCTTCCCTTATTCCCAACATCCTTCAAAAATGATTCAGAATTTCAGCTGGGGTTATCTAATCCAATATGCCCTGTGCAAGAAGGGAGAATGTATGTGATCACCAGTTATCTTTTATAAAATTATGGAAATTAGTACTATCAGAGAACATATGGGACTATTAATATACCAGTTTGGAATTAATTGCAATGAAAACATCGTAACAGTGTAAGTTTCAAGAGTGCTAACTCTAATTATGAGAAAGACTGTCTCAGAGGGCCTGTTGTTTACATGGTTTAACTGACTTCAGCTGTTACATCTAGAAGGTAAGGCAGCCTTTACAGAGAAATTATGGCCCACCTTATGGGACAGTTTGTTTGGACAACTTTAGCTGAGTCCAAAGGTACTTTAGAGTAGGTTGTAAATAATTCAAAATTATAAAAATAAAATCTATTAGCTAGTACATACTCAACAAGGGATTGAATGAGATGTTAGGGATTGAATGAGATATTATGTTAAGCCCTAGTGCGGTCAGAACTCCCTATAATACACGATAATCCTTATAATACACTTAACAAGTCTCTACTGTCAATGAAAGTATCTGTCAGGAGCAGGGATTGCATCGTGCATGTGTGCTGCAGCTTTGCCAGGACCCACCAGCTCTATCATCAGTGGTGACGCTGATGGCTTGACTAGAATATCCTGAAAGTGATCTTGAAAGTGATGGACCATTGAACCTTTACTGTTTAATAATATCCTAGAAGAAGAAAGTCCTTGATGTATCTTTCTGATTTGCATCTCTCAGGAGATTATGTTTATTACTTGATCTTGTAACATACTTTTCAAATGCAAACAGCAAGTAGGGGTGAAAGAGAAGCCTGAAGCTGCTTGAGACTGTTCTAATGAGTGAAGCCTCCTTGAACTGACTTTCAGAAAAGACATTAATTGCAGAAAGGTCTCATAATAATTATAGTATCTTGAAACATGTAAATTATCTTGGCTATAAAATGGGGCCTACACAATCAAATTATTACAGGCACAATATTAAAATGTCTCCTTTTTTTTTTTTTTCTTTGGTGGCTTGCTCCCACTATTATCATGTTCTCATTAGTCAGGTAAAAGTATTTCATTTTATTTCTAAAGATTTTATAGTAGATGAGGATTATATCGTACTTCAGGGGCTGCAAGACTAATAACACACATCTTCAAAACGTGCAGTGAAGCAGCAGCACTTTAAGTACCCCATACATGCATTTTGCGAATAACAAGAAATCAAATAAACCTCTAAAGATGTAACAAATTTTCAGAGCTTCTCATCCCACAAAGAAGAACTTATATTAGATGTGATCTTAGATAGTTTTTTTTTCCTTTTTTCCCTGTTTATTTTCTTTTTTTTCTTTTTTTTTCCCTCCAGGGTAAGGCAGAAAATTTCATATTAATTGATAGACTGCTATAAGTGGATTATATGGGTAGTCAATAGCAGCACAGAACTGCTATGAATGAGATTTATGGCCAGGTCAGATCACTACTATAAATTCATGTTGGTTATTTCCATGTAGGAAATAGGTTGAAAAGGAATTTTTTTTACAAAATACCTGCCATACATAAAAAGGACTTTAAAATATTTTTTCTTCCCAGAAGGTAGTAGTGAAAGCAGAACAAGTTTTTAGCTAAAAGAAAATATGAAACAATTCAGCCAATTTTACCAACTGCAATTTATTCCATTCTTCCTCTGTGCTTTTTCTCCCAGGATAGCTGCTTATGCTACTACATTGAGCTCCACTCTTCCCAGTTGTACATCACTTATGCTTAATCATTCTACTTCAGAACTTTTAAAATGTCCAGAAAGCATTAAAGATAGCTTTTTACCTCCAGTTAAGTCTCACAATCAGATTCATTTCTGTAATCACAAATACATTTTGCTTATAAAAGTCTCTTCTACTGTGGTAGAGAAGTGTAAAACTACACTAATAATTCTTTGCATTGACAGCATTTTTTGATGCTGCCATAATTTTTAAAGGGCTATTTAATGCAAAATTTCAGAGAAAAACAATTGGCCTTTAAATCAATTTTATTTACAATATGATGACCTTTAAAAAATATATCTCTAAGCATGATGTTTCAATATGTTCAGTCTACCAATTTTGAACGACTTTGATTTACGGACTTGTAAAAAGAGTGAATCAGCTAAAAATGTTCAGTATTATGCCTAATGTTGTCTACTCTTAATTGACATTTCTGCTTAACCAAAGTTACTTCTGTTCAGTTCTTCTCTTATCAACTAGTCAATAAAATGGTGTTTGCACACCATTGTCAATAAAATCACATGTTTGTAGTACTAAAATATAGTGCATACCTTTATAGACAGTATTTCCCCTGAGTTAATTCTGGAGATGATAAAACCAAGAACAAAATTCTTCAATTCAACTGTAGGTCTTGTGTTTAGCTGACTCTCTTTCCAAACTGAAAAACCCTTTGCTACTATTAGAGCTCCTTTATTTTTTTTTTTTTCAACTTCGGTTTCTAACAGCTGCTCTCTGTGTATGAGGTTCAGTCAATCACCTCTATAACTTCAGTGGTATCAGGGATCTTTGTATCCAAATTTGACATAGATACCTTTGATTCAATCACGTTCCTGTTTCAATGACCTGCAAAACTTTTCCTCCAGACTGAAACTATCTGAAACTATCATAAAACCCAAATGTATGTGATATAATTTATCCGCCTCTTCTTGTCAGCAGCTTTGGTTTTTTTCAAGCCGAGAAATTATGGTTGAAGATCAGGGGAGAGACCAGCATGTGTAACATTGTGGTAGACATCTTCTCTTATTATGTAGCCAAGAAAGGAAGGTAGAACAAGACATCTTCAGAAAACTCGAAAAAAATCTCATTATCACAGTCCCTGGTTGCCATCAGGAACTTTCTGTTGAAAGGGTGGTACCAGTGGCTGTAAGAAATCCAGTAGGTTTTTGGTCGGTGTTCAATAGAATTTCTTGACATACATGACCAGTGACTAGGAGAAGCAGTCTGGACCTGTTGCTTAATGTTAAAGAAGAATTGGCCAAAGTTAAGGAGGTGATACAACAACAACAACAAAAACTTGCGAAATTTAAGGTCTGGAGAGAAGGGGACAAGATGATGAGCAGTATCAGACCCCAGAATAGGGGAGCAGAGTCTGTTTGTTTCAGAGTTCTGTTTTGAAGGGTGAAGAGACAGAGTTAATATGCAAAATATCCTCAAAGCAAAAGAGTAATCCATTCTGATATGTCAAATATCAAGGGATGAACTCCCCAGAAGGGTAAAGACATATCATCCAAGTTTCCAGGAATGGATTTAGAAGTTTATATTCTGCAGCAGAGACAAATTGCTGTGAACTGACTGAAATCTCCATTCTACATCTCCCCTGCTCTATTTGGGGAGTATGAGATAAAACAGTCAAGGAATGAGGAGTGAAGTCGGGCTGGTCTGGGATCATTTTCAAGCACATGAAGAACAAGGTGGTTAGCAACATGGATTTACCAAGCCTAAATTATGCTTGACTAGCTGTGACTGATAACTGTCTGTGGTGAAATTAGTTGCTAGGCAGATGAAGATCAGTAATGTTGTTTACCTTGACTTTAACGAGGCTTTTAATGTTGTCTTCCATGGTACCTTACAGCAAAACTGGTGATGTATGGTTTGGAAAGGTGGGCTGAATGAACTCATGTCTGAACTTAGAGACAATCTAGAACCAGTTCATGCAAACTGAATTGCTGATTGCAGCTGCTAATGATCTGTAAAAGGAAAGTCAATTTACCCCTTGATAGAGATTACTGTACCAAATGTAGCAAAAAGCTAAGTGAAATGTGAAACATTTGTTGTTCAGTGGGGAAGATACTATTAGTGTGTCCAGTTTCTTTTTTGGGGGTAAAGAAAATAGGTTTGTCTTCTTCTGTTAATTTTTTAATCAGACACACACAAAAACAATTTCCAGTTTTGTTTTTTTGGCTGTTTGATAATACAAACATTATACATGAGTTTGTTATTTTGTATGCAACTTCACAGTTCCTTTCATCTGTATTTACCACCTCTTAGATGAATGAACTATTTAAATGATGAAAAATTGTAGCTGCCATGGTTGGCATACTGTCAGACTAAATAATTTATTAAAGTACCCTTGATATTCCTACACACCTTGATTGGTCTGCCTTATATTTGTAACTTTTCTTCACTTCTGCTAAGCATAATGTGATTTTTAGCACTAGAGGGTCTTGGATTTTTCACCGCAGTTAATAAACAAAAACTATGATCCATGTTTCTCTCTATTCACATTATCTGCACACAGATTTTATT
Source organism: Empidonax traillii (assembly GCF_003031625.1). Taxonomy (NCBI): domain Eukaryota; kingdom Metazoa; phylum Chordata; class Aves; order Passeriformes; family Tyrannidae; genus Empidonax; species Empidonax traillii. The sequence goes on from NW_020955281.1 coordinate 169,032, forward strand.
TATTGGGGGGGGGGGTGTGGTTTTTTTTTTGTTTCATTGGGGGGTGTTGTTTGTTTGCTTTTTGTTTTGGTTTTTTTTGGTTTTGTTTTTTGTTTTAGTTTGGGCTTGGTTTTGTTATTTTTTTAATGGAAAATCTTAGCAGGATAGGCCATTTTCTTGAGTCCCATTCTTAGCCCAGTAATTCCTAATGGTTTTTAGGCTGTGGTAAACTCCACAAAATTCCTTTGGAATGTGTGAAAAAAACCCTGTGCTTCTTTCTTTTTATATAATTTTCTCTCTCCTTGTCTCTCTCTGTCCACTATTTATTTGTTTTGATTGCATGCTTGACTGTTTAAAATTTCCCCTCTTCATTACATTTGCTTTTTCTCTTTCCCCATCTCAAACTTCAAAATCTTTTTCCAGCTCTGCACATTCATTTACTCTGGAGGAAAGTTCAGTTGCCTTGTCCAGAGTGCAGCAGGCAAAGTAACCCTTTCTCTATGCCTTCGCCTCTGCTGTGCCAATTTTTTATACAAGACAACATATATTTTACAGTCAAAATACATATATGGGAAAATATGGTGAAGAATTATGTTTATATTTGTGTATATTTGAAACGTCTTTATTTCTGGAGAATTATGAAATTGCAAATAAGTTATGGAGCTCTTATTGAGCGTCTGACAAAAAATATACACTCTATAATCTTGAAAGCTACTCAAGTCAGAGAATTCTTATTTTTACATTACTTGGATATTAAAAAAATAATAATTCTAAAGTTTTCAAATTTTCCTTGATTTAGAAGAACTTGCTTTAGCTGTCTCCAAGAGATACCATTCTTACTTTACATTTCTCATATGGACTTGTAATTCCTACTAAAAGTATTCTGGAGTGTCTTTTATAAGCATTAAATCATCACATGTAAAAAGTTTGTTACCTTCAACTTCTCTAACACTAAAAATGAATAACAACATCAGAAATCAAAGCATTTGACCTTTGATGGGATTAAGCTCCTTTTTCAAACTCCATAAATGCATTAAAAAGTCTTGAATGAAATCCTGATCTCACAGAAATCAGTGTTCTGACTTCCACAGCAGATTTTGGGGCTAGGAAGGTTGTGTGCAGACACGGAAGAAGACTCATCTAGAAGATCTCAGCTAGTTTTACTTTCTTCCCTGGGACCACAGGTGGGGTACAGGGTTCATCCTGGATCTTATTAAAAAAGGAACAGCAGCACATGCTGTAACACAGAGGTGTTAATAATATTAGCAACACAATAGATATAGGATGAGAAATATATATAGTGAGTTAATCTTGCACTCCTTCACATATCGGAACCCCATTTGTCCAGACTGCTGTTGGGTAACCTTTACAGGCTGCTCATATTCCATCTGTGGGGAGGTTCACCTTCCTCCCAGTAGTGTAGTTCCTTATATCTTCTGTAGCAAACAAAACTGTATAACTTGTTTTTGATTGGCATCTCGTCGTTAATGCCCACCACTAGCTACATGTACTTCAGCACTGTAGCCAGCAGCAGTACATACCCAGACCATTCCAGCTTTTTCCTCTTTACTGCCATACTGAGATTCTGTGGATTTTTTTTATTTCCTTCTGCCAACTACTGATCTTAAAATAATATGGTCAGCATTCTTCCTTTTAAATTTTGGAAATTTAGGTTTAGGAAAAAATATGCAGAAAGCTGTATCTAGGCCATTTGGACAAAGGTCAGTGTAAATATGAATATCAATGAAAAAGAACTACTATCTCTTACATGGTTCTTTTTGGTTATTACATATGTAATATATACATATATGGATATTGATAACTATTTTAAAAGTACAGTGGTAATCTTCTAAACAAGACCTGCCAACATGCTGTTTACATTAGATGACTTCTGTTGGAATAGTTAGCAGTCATGTTTGTTTTGTAGGTTTTCCAAATGTGATTTAAAAATTATGCCTAACAATGGCAGAATGGCAGAATGCTGATGGAAGCTCCTCTAGAATGTTTTATGCACTATCCCAAGGCATTCCCTCTTAAAGCAAGATCAGAAAATGTCAGCAAATTAATAGACCTACTTCAAAAAGTGTATATTCACCTAATTTATAAGTCATAAAACATAATGATTTCTCAGTCAGAAACGTTAATTATTTCTGTTCTGGAGTCCCTCATGAAAGTAATACTAAATAACTAAGGCCCATCTAAGAAAATTGGGTAGTGTATTCAAAGGGGAATAAGTGTAAGGAGTGTAAGGAGAAAAAAACTATTAAGAAAGAAAATGAAAGAGAGAATGAGAAAAAAAAAGGAGAAGAAAAGAAAGGCAAAAAATAAAGAAAGTTAAAAAGACAGAGACAAATACAAAGAGAAAAATACAGAGAGAAAAATGGAGCAGGAAAAGGAAAGAGAAATTAAAAGGTAAAAGGTAAAGGAAGGCGGAATCCTTCACACAGCAACGTGCAGCAATTATTCATCACTAATACACATATTAGTGGACTGGGACTAACATGATATTAGATTAAGCATAAACCAAATCACTGAGCTTTCATTATCCTCCATACCACCTACTTAAGACATTCTGTTTCCTGATCTTCTCTCAGTTGAGTGTTATGGTTTAAATCCAACCAGTAAAGTCAGCTCCACATAGTGCTCACTCACTACCATCATGGAAGGATGGTGAAGAGAATCAGAAGAGGAAAAGAAGACAAGTGGGTTGAGATAAGAACAGCTTAGTAATTGAAATTATGACAGTAATAATAATATGAAAAGGAAAATAACAGATAGAAATAAAAGTGAAGAGAAACAAGCTACTCAAATAAAAAACAATTGCTTGCCATCAGAAGATTGAGGTCCAGCCCAATCCCAAGCAGCAGCTCCCCAGTCAGCTTTACCTCTAATGATATGCTGAGCATGTGGTCTGGAATATCTGTTTGGTCACTTTGGGTCAGCTGTCCCAGCTGTGTTCCCACCCTTGCATACTCCCAACCTCCTCACTGGGGAGGGGTGGTGCAAAAAACTAAAAAGTCCTTGACTTAGGGTAAGCTCTGTTCAGCAACAACTAAAACATCAGTGCATTACGAATGCTTTTGTCATTCTAAATCCAAAACACAGAATTGTACCAGATACTAAAAGTAAACTCTATCTCAGCTGAAACAATGAAAAGGAGTAAGTGCCACTTCGTAAGAGCAATCTTAGGGGCAGTAGGGCTTTAGGACCTAAAGCACAGGAGATAGTTGAGCTGAGATGGCCCTTTTTACAACATTATTAACCCTGTTTAGGGCAAGACAAAAGAAAACAGAAAGGTTGACTTGGCAAAGTTAAAAATTCTGGCCATTTTTGTAAGACTACAATGAAACTACTGTATTGCTGATTAAACTCAATTAATAGAGCAGAGGATAAATAACCCAGTAAAGTGAGGTTAAGGTGGCTGCAGAATGACATCAAAAGAATTGGTGTCTGTTTCTGTTTTAGGAACCACAATCTGGGGGAAGAGATGTAAGATGAGGACAAAATAAATAGTTATTATGGATCAGTTGTGGAGGTGATGAAGAAGGGAAAAGGAATGACACCTAGAGAATTTATATATGTAAAGTTTAGAAGGATGTGCATAGGTCCTAGGATTTTTAAGAAATGAAAAAACAAATGAAAGATTGCAAGGATGCACCAGCAGAAGGATAGGTATTGATGACCCTAGTAGCACAAAAGGCAAACACCTTATCCAAGACATCTTGTGCTCATGCAAGGTTGTCTGTGGAATCATAGAGGAGTCTTGAGGTTCTTAGATGTAATAGAAACTCAGTGATTTGGAACAGCATAATTATAGTATTGTGCTACTACAAGCTATTTTGACTGTAGATGGCTACGTTTATTATTTTTTTACTCCCATTGCCATAGTTGTCTTACATGTATCTCACAATTAAATACTGCTTTAACATAACTATATTTGCCTCACTGAGTTATATGTTTCAGTCTATATAATCTATTACTTTATATAAGTTATTAAAATCCTTACGAAGATATGCTTCAGTCAAGTCAGGATCCTCCTCCTCTGGTAACACCGTTGTGTGCTCCTATCTGCCTGCCAGCAGTTTTGCTTTGGAACAGACTGATTCTTGATGGGTTTTGAGTTTCCATCTTATTCTTTGCTACTCATAGAGTTTCTATATCTTCTTATGTTCTTACATGTTTTGACTCTTATGTGACTTCAGTTCCTTGTTTTTAATGTGTAATTAATAGTAACAAACTTGTAATCTCACTACATTTCTGTCTCCCCTCCCCTTCCATCCCCTCCTTCCCTTCATTCTGTGTTTCTATCTTCCTTTTTTTTTTTTCTCTATTTCACTTACAAACAATAAGGAAAATTATGGATTATAGTTAGCTTATTTCATAACTAATTGTAGAGTCATAGTGCAATGCTAGAGAGAAAATAAATATTACAAGATTCATACATCTGTACTATGTGAAGCTCTGTATCTTAGTGAGTGCTTGGTTGTTTTGAAAGCCCTGAAATACTGTGTCTGTTCTTGAATGAGTTTAGGTACTTTATATAACAAATATGTAGTGTCAACCTACTCTATGTAACAGTTCTGTATGTATAATTTCATGAAAAAGTTTGCATTGTTTTAGCTCCTCTTCTCCTCTTTCAAAACAAATTAAATATGGGATAATGCTTCACACTGTCAGCAAATAATACTTGCCAGCATAGTACATTGGAGACAATCTTTTTTTTTCTCAGCCCTCAGCGCCATTTTTTACATCAATAGAAATGTTCCTTCACTGGCTTTTTTGTGACCTCAGGCTGAAATAAGGGAACAATGTAGTGATAGACTATGATATTTTAATTCC
>NW_020955281.1:174122-176144 GCF_003031625.1 Empidonax traillii
ATGCTTCACACTGTCAGCAAATAATACTTGCCAGCATAGTACATTGGAGACAATCTTTTTTTTTCTCAGCCCTCAGCGCCATTTTTTACATCAATAGAAATGTTCCTTCACTGGCTTTTTTGTGACCTCAGGCTGAAATAAGGGAACAATGTAGTGATAGACTATGATATTTTAATTCCTTTCCCTTTAGAATTGTCTTTGTTTACTGACCGTAACTTTAGAATATCCTCTACATTATTTTAATGACCTAATTCATTTGCCCTGATGATGTTATCCAACGCATTTATGGGCTCTACTTCTACATTTGATTAATAAATATATGTTTGTTAGGTGCTTTAAGTACGAACTATTCTTATGAAGCACTGAATATTTTTCTTACTATTTGAAAAGATTTTGCTAATTTATGTATATCACTTCATGGCCATGAGTTACCAGATGTCTCTTTCCTGGTGTGTCCCTGTTTCAACTTAAAACCTCATGCCACTCAGCTGCTCACTCACTTCCCCACCAGCAGAACTGAGGAGAGAATCATAAGGGTAAAAGCTGGAAAACTCCTGGGTTGAGATAAAGACTTTTAGGCAAAGCAAAAGGCACACATACAGGCAAAGCAAACCAAGGAATAATTCACTGCTTCTTATAAGCAGGCAGGTGTTCAGCTGTCTCCAGGACAGCAGGGCCCCCTCATGGTAACAGTTACTTGGGAAGACATTATGCAAAACGTCCCCTCCCGTCCCTCTTTCTTCCCTTCTTTATATACTGAGAATGATGTCATATGGCGTGGAATATCCCTTTGGTCAGTTTGGGTCACCTTGTTCCAGCTCTATCTTCTCCCATCCTCCCATGCATTCCCAACTTTCTTGCCAGTGTGGCAGTATGAAAAGCATAAAAGGCTTTGGCTCTGTGTAAGCCCTGCTCAGCAATAACGAAAACATCTACATATTATCAACCCTGTTTTCAGCACAAATCCAAAACACAGGCCCATACTAGCCACTGTGAAGACAATTAACTCTACCCCAGCAAAGCTGATCCATTTCTTTGGGCAGCAGTCTGCAAAAGAAAGGGGAGTACAGAGTGAGCATGGGCGCAAGGTGGAGAGGAATTCAACTACTCAGAATGCCTAACCTGAAAATCAGTATGTCAGGAAGCTTCCATGTGTAGGTGGGAAGAAGCTGATAAACCCCAGGCCTTTTGTTCATATTCACCCACACGAGATAAGGAAAGAGAAAACATTTGCCTCCTCCTGGGAGTCTTCAGATTAAAAATAAAATAACACTCCAACTTCTTTCTAGAATAAAACAGGACACAGTGAATGAATATAGACTCTACAATCAGTTTGTACATCAGATTGTACAATGCTTGATTTGGTCTAGATCAATTCCTGATATAAAGATCAAATTACTAGACAATTATGTTAGAAACTTTAGACAAATTGCTTGTCACAGGAACACTATCTTCTCTAATTTTCTTTTGACAAATGTTCTCGGTGTGAGGTGTTTTAAGACATCTAGTAAATTAAATCTCTCAAAAGATAGAGAAATGAGGACCCTCAACATAAAACTCAAATTGCTTAACATCTAATAGGTAGGTTTTAGACATCTCACTTACACTAGTCAATACAAATATATAAGCATTTCCAGTGCATGATAGGAGAAGACAACTAGGTTGAATGTTAACATCTACCTTGCAGAACTCAAAAAATGGGTAAGATGGATGGCATTCTATTTCTTGCTCATACCAGCAGTAGCTGTTTACACGATTAACACCTGTTTTTCTTCACTTCAGGACATGAGTACCTGTGCGACTACAGGCTTTTGTTTACATAGGCTTTATAGGGGCATTAATTCTTAGACTGTTTTTCTGAATGTAGACATTAAGTTCTGCTTTAGTAGTCTATGTGATTTTCCATATTTCTCCAATAGTTTCTTTGATTCATCTTCTAAAAATAAGTACTGAAAAAAGTTATCTTTTCCACGAAAATAAAAAGCCTATACTAAAAATATGGTCACATCCTTCATAGCTACA
>NW_020955281.1:176739-209000 GCF_003031625.1 Empidonax traillii
CTTAGACTGTTTTTCTGAATGTAGACATTAAGTTCTGCTTTAGTAGTCTATGTGATTTTCCATATTTCTCCAATAGTTTCTTTGATTCATCTTCTAAAAATAAGTACTGAAAAAAGTTATCTTTTCCACGAAAATAAAAAGCCTATACTAAAAATATGGTCACATCCTTCATAGCTACAATAACCTTTGGAGCAGAGAAACTAACAATGATTGAAGAAACACTGGGAATAGAGCACTATAAAAAAAAATTTTTTTTTTAAATGTCTGAGGATTCTGTTCCATTTTGAATAAAACAGACATAAATTCACTGGGATATTTCTCCCCTCCAGCTGGGATCTCACTCTGGATCTATGTGTATTTAATTACGGCATACAGAAAGGAAATCCTTGTGAGAAAACACTGTCCCAGATTAGTCAAATGTCATGTGACTGCTACATCTTCCTGAAATGTAGAAATTGTGTACTGTAGTCATCTCAGAAGGGGAGGGATTTTTAACTTATTTCTCTAGCATCAGTCATTTGTAAAATAGAAACATCATTTCCATTCACTAGTTTTATGTAATCAAATATTGTGTTAAACATGATCTATTAACAGGATCTAATAATGTCCCTCAGGTATGCTAGATATACCTGTTTATTTTTATGACTGAGTTAGTGAAAATTTTGATGCTGTTACTACTTCTCTACTTCTGCAGATGTACAGTCTGCTTGTGTTGACACTTCAAGAATTTTGTTAATTTTTGTTGAGGGAAAAAAATAATTGAAACTTAAATGCTATTGACTCCTTCCATATCCAAAAATAGAAAATACTCTTTTTAAAGAGTTTGGGCTTTTTATTTTGTTTTTGTTTGGGGTTTTATTTTATTTTATTTTATTTTTAAATTTAAATGTGTTTTAAAGATATTTTATGTATATATATATATATATATATATATACACACATATTTTTAATTTTTAGTGGTTTGTGTAATTACAGTGAATTTTAACCAATAATGGAAATAATTGCTTGGTAAGAAGCAAGTTATTTCTCAACTACAAAAGTTTACACTGAGGTTTTAATTTAATTTAGGAGACAGTCAACTAATATTTTAAGATATTTCTATAATTTATGAACATTTTTTGGGATGTTAGTTCCAGACCAGATTGCCAAAATTATTTGATACTTGTATTTGCAATCAGCAAACTCCTAGATAACTCTCATATAAGAACTGCCATAATTTGGCGTCAGGACAAAATTTTATTCTACAGTATGGCATTACCTATCTTTAATTAAGTATTTGATGCTTACCTGTTGCTATTAAACTCTAATATTTAACACAGCAATGTGGGTTAGCTTAAGAAACAGTCTGGGCACAAACTTATATTCTGCAGAACCTTAGGTAACTGTCAATTTAAGTACTAGATAAATAGCAATATCCTTTAACTGGTGGAAGATGAAGAGTGTATTTAGGGAGAATATGTATACAGCTTCTCTCATTTGTTTATTCTTTGAATTCTAATCAGTGCACAATTTATGTTATCTCCTAACTGAACTAGCGGCATTAACGTGAAACAACACCACAAAACTAAATGCAAGTTTATATCTTAACTTACGAAATATGAAGCAGTGGTTACCCTTTATAATGCAGCTAGAATGCAAGACAGGAGTTATAGTCATAGAATAAGCAATATCACTCTGCACCCATGCCACCTACACAGCCTGGGAAGTTCCAAAGTAATAACATTCCTCGTTCTCCAGCTAAGATCTATGCAGGAAAATTAATAAGAAAATGCCTCCATTTCATCATGATGGCATTTGGGAGTTTTAGAACCCTCTAGTCCATTAGTCAGTTTTGTTAATGGCTGTGCTCATCCTTTTAATCATGTGAAACACATTGACTGAGCTTCATTTAGTTCAAAGTGCCTTTCAGAGGACAGAAAAGAAACTGAGTGGTGTGAAACTTTACCTTTCCTTGCTGCAACATATTCATAAACATATATTAGCAAAATATATCTAGCTTTATATGAAGATACAATATATCCATATCCTGTAAGAAAAAAATACCAATTTTAATGTATTTAAAATTTAAATTTGAGTACCTGATGTGTTGGTGGATTATCTGTTTTACTCATGAGTATTTCTAAACTTCCTAGTGATAAATATGGAAAACTTATTGATACATCCACTTTTTTTTTTCATCATTCTTGCACAAATATTGTGTTTACAAAATTATGTCAGCTCCATGAGCCACTCTTCTTGCCTGCAAATAAAGAATTTCCAATAGGAGATCTCCACAACAGACTTGGAACACTGTTTTTTGTTTTCAGAATGACTGCTTTACAAGCAGCTAAATGAGTAGATTTTGAACCTTTGCCAGCACGAATTTGAATAGCTAAATTACAAGGATATTGAAACCTTGTACTAGACACAAAAACATTTCTACTGAATATACAATATTGTTAATATATATCTCACTTTGTTAATTATGAGAACACATTGTGATATATTATTACAAGTTTAAGTCCTACACATAGAAACAAAATAAAACAATTATACCTAGTATAAGAAGAATTATGGCATTTAATTAAAAAAAATGTCCTGTAAAGCATTGTTTCTTCCTCACAGTGCAAATATTTAAGCTGTCTACTTTCAAGAACTTCTTCATTGCTTGAGACTTTTGCATTTGGAAAGTCAATCATCTTTTTAAGAGTTTAACCGAAATTCCACACTGTCTCAGTTTAAGAAATAACATATTCTTCTGCTTTGTTTCTGGAAATGTTAGATTTATAATGCATTCAAAACACATCTGACACATTGGAATTGGACTCCCTGATCAAGAAGTGATCAGTGCTATTTCTTTATTTTTTTGAAGAAAGAATAAAAGCTATCACCTTTTCTATAAAATGTTTGTAGAAGTTACCCCAAAACCAGAAGATGAGGAATAAATTCTTATTTTAGTTCAAGAGTGTTCAAACCCAGCATTTCTTAAAAGTGCACTACCTACCAAGTAAAGAAAGCCTCTTGAAGGAATATGAAAGCTCTCATCACTACAGTGTTTCTGTCATGGGTAAAACAAACAAACAAACAAACAAACAAATAAACAAATAGGGAAGAAATACATATATTTTGGGGGAAGAAACTAAGTTCCAAATGGTTGAATAATTTTTCTGTATTTTCTTTGTTGTTCAATGTGAAAACTGCATTATATCTTCCCCCCCCCCCATGCGTGCTATGTTTTTAAAGTAATTCTGAATGTATATTTTTTCAATATAATAGTATGAGTAAATTAGTTGAGTGACTAAATTAGGTTGGTGGTTCTATAGCCATACTAGTTCTGATATATTTTAAACATAAATTCTCAGTACACAAATTAAACCCAGTAAAATTTAGGTGAATATTTTAACTGTTTTTCACTTGTAATATGTACAGAATTTCAAGTCTCCAAAACACAGAAGTACAAAATCTATCTGCTCTTCTCCACTATGATTGTTCTAATTCTTAAAAAATCAACCTATGCCTGTAACAGAGAGGATTTTTTTTTACTAACAACAAAAAAAAATTTTGGAAGAAAATACACAAAAGTATTTTCCCATCAGGCAGAAAAAGACCATAATTTTAATGAGTTTTCAAAACAAACATTTAGCTTCATATGATATTTCTCCTTAAGGGGAAAAAAAAGATAGTTCTTTTACAATTTTTAACAGCTAATGAGTAAGCTTTTTTTGTTATAACTTCACAAACCTCTTATTTGAATAGGCTTTTGTTTAGATACTAGATGGATTTTAGGCATTTTAAACCTGCAAATGAAAAAAAAAAATCCTATATTTTTCACCCTGGTGAGAATTTTCTTATTTAAAGATTCCCTTCAATGGTTAACTATGTAGAAATTACCTACTTTGTGTTCACTGACTGATTAGTCCAGTTCCAATTCAATCCACATTTAGGTAAATTGCATCAGAGAGAGCTGGGTCAAGCTGTTGTGTTTTTTAGTGTTTGATGTGGTTGTTCTGGTGCATTAACAGAGACAAGCAGAACCTGAAAGTATTTCACCCCTTCTAAGAAATTTACAATAATATTAGTAATTTTATTTTTCATTTATTTCTTATTATATATTTATGTAATTATGTATACATAGTATTATTTCTCATTTAAAGCAGCCTATCTCTGGTTTCTGTAAGCATTTTACAGTCATCCTCGAATATGCTGATCTTCATCTACTGAGATGCCATTTTCTGATTCTCTACTTATTTCTAAGGTGTTTATACATTTTCATATCCATATTTTCTCTCTTGAATTCTTGACCTGCAAATTATAACCATATCAATAATGTGTTTAAAATTTTGATATGGTCTGAACTTTCTCACAGATCACCAACAATTTCCAAAGCAGAACTGAGCCAAATTCACACAGTGGTGCCTCACTAAAACACTACAGTCTGTGGAACTATTTAGCTTAGTTCCAAATAGTTTTGAATACCTCCTACTATGCATGCAGATGTCCACAGCATGACTGAACTTCCCACACATATAGATTCAGCAGTTCCGTAATACAACAATTGGGTTTCTCAAATGCATAGGCATATGAATAATTCCTTTCAGTTACCTGTCAGAAGTAATAGACAGATCATTGTCTACGTGGAGACCAGTGATTAACGGTGTCCCTCAGGGGTTGGTACTGGGGCTGATACTGTTCAATATCTTTGCTGGCAACATGGACAATGGAGTTGGGTGCACTCTCAGCAGCTTCTCTGATGACATCGAGCTGTGTGGTACAGTCACTGAACTGGAGGGAAGGGATGCCATCCAGAGGAACCTTGAGATGCTTGAGAGGTGGGCAGATGCAAACATCATGAAGTTGAATAAAGAGAAGTACAAAATCCTTTCTAAGGAAACTGCCTTGTGCAGCCATCCAGGAGCCACTCTGGCAGTCATTCTTGTACCACCTGATCTGGGAGTGAAGCCCCTTCTCAGCTACACACCCCACAGACACACAGTCAGACGAGGTTTCCTCACCCACTCTGTTTCCCAGAGCAGTCTCAAACATCCAGATCCTTAAAATAATTTACTCGTGGTGCCATAACTAAATTATAAATAACATAATAACAGCTTGAGCTGGTGCCTCTGAGGAGGGACCCCAAAGAAAGGAACTCCTGGGCTTTTGTTACCCTCAAAGTCCAGGCACAGGAAAGGCAGGGGGTTGTCAGTTCCTGACATGTCTCTGAGTGCCTGGTCACCTGGCTGGCCCACAGGTCCCCATGGCCTTTGTTATGCAAACAACTGGCATTTCACGATTTCTTGCTTTGGGCTAGGGCTTCTGCCACCCAAAACTCAACCTGCAACTTGCACTGGAGCTGCATATTGAGCTACCTGTACTGAATGTATTCCTCAACAGTCCTACACTGGATCATGGATGGCAGTCCCAGGCACATCAACAGGTTGGGCAGACAACTGATCAAGAGTAGCTCTATTGGAGAAGGACTTGGTGGTGATTGTTGGAAAAAGACTTGGTGGTGATTGTTGATGCAAAACTCAAGAGGAGGTGGTAGTGTGTGTTCACAGCCCAGAAAACCAACTGAATCCCTGCTGCATCAAAAGAAGTGTGGCCAGCAGGTTGAAGGGAGTGATTCTTTGCTACTTTGCTCTTGTGAGACCCCACCTGGAATACTGCATACAGTTCTGGTGCCATCAACATAAGAGGAACATGAAACTGTTGGAGCAAGTCCAGAGAAGGGCCAGAAAGTTGATAAGTGGACAACAGCACCTCCCTTACAAAGAAAGGCTGAAAAAGTTGCAGCAGTCCAGCTTGTAGAAGGGAAGGTTGAGTGGAGACCTCATAGCAATCTTCCAGTATCTGAAGGGGGCCTACAGGGAAGCCAGAGAGGGACTCTTCATCATGAACTGTAGTGATAGGACAAGAAGTAATGGGTACAAACTGAAAGAGAGGAAGGTTAGGCTAGATATATGGAAGAAATTCTTTACTGTGAGAGTGGTGAGATACTGAAACAGTTTGCCCAGAGAGGCTGTGAATGATTCAACCCTAGTAGTACTCAAGACAAGGTTGGATAAAGACTTAAGCAACCTGGTCTAGTTGGAGGTGTCCCTGCCCATGGCGGGGGAGAGTAGGATTTTAATTAGATGATCCTTAAGGTCCCTTTCAACTCTTAACATTCTATGATTCTATGATTCTCCTTCTGTTTTATACCAAACCTAGGTAACTATTTCTTAAATATTTCATACATAAATCTTGTTCACACATTACTTGTGCCAAAAACTACTGACATTCTCCTTCATAGAATGTATTGTGGTAAATTTATGTGATGAAATCCATCTATTCTATATCAGTGCTTTTTCCTAAGATGTTTTATCTGTTTGTCTGTTTACTGTAAACTTCTGAACAAATGTTAGGATCCACAAAGAAACAATTAGTTCACCCACTGAATTTATTAAGCTGAAAATGTTATACATAATCCTCAGAAAAAGCTGTATGGCATTGCACATATTGTCCCATTTTATCATCTCTATAACTCATAAACGAAATTTAGAAGAAGAAATATTATTTTTTCTAAGGAGGTAGAAATTATAGTAACATTCTGCAAATCACTTTTGTCTAATTTCTAATTCTGACACACAAGCAATTTTTCACAAAGATTTAAGAATTATTTTCTTTGGTTTCTACAGTAGCAATTTATTTTTTTTTGTTTGTTTCTAGAGGAATATTTTGATAGACAGTTACAGAGTCACAGTGTCAGTCTTGACACCACTGTGGTGTTTTATTAAGCAACAGATGATTCTACCAGTTTATCATGTCTGCCCTTTATCAGTTATAACATCAGGCAGTCGTGGATTTTACCCTAAATTTAAAAAAACCCACAAAAACCAAAAGACAACCACAAAAACTGAGAAAGTTTATGATGCTGAATTTAATCCTGAAGGAAGGGCACTCTTCAACATGTAAGTGGTCTTCTGTTTCATTTCTTTTCTTTTTTTTTTTTTTTTTTTTTTCTTTAGGGGCTTGTGCCAGTTTAAATGAGACACAAGTGTTTTGCTGAGGATGAGTTATGAGAAAAGACCCAAACTCTTCCCTCTAAGCAATTTTAAATCCAAAATTAAGAGGTTCCGATTGAGAGAAAAATAAATTATGGAAAAGGAAAAAAAAATAACAGCCCTTTATTAAAAGGTATGTGTGTATTGGCAGAAACAAGGAAAGAAAACAAGTAAAACAACCAAACAATGCTCCTGTACCCACAAATAATCCCCTTCAAAACACATCAATAAACAAGTAAAGAAAAAAAAGCTAAAAAGTTCAGTTTGTACCCTTTGGTGCAATTCTAACCACAGTCAACAGGGAGTGCTGTTGGATCACTGGAGAGGCAGAGCCTGCAGTTCTTTACGCTGACCAGCAGGGGGGCTGTGGAATCACTGGCTGTTGCCACGTGAGGGTAACACCCTCCAGGGTGTGTTGGAGAAACCAACAGAAAAAAAAAAAAAAATGGATTTCCCTCCCCTCCCCCACACACTGGGAAAGGGGAGAGAGAAAGGGGGGGAGAGAAACAACAGAAAAGTCCTCCCCAATGGGAAAAACCCCAAAACTCTGTTTGACTGGTTGAATCACGTGGCACAGTCCTCCCTCTCCCCCTGATGTGCACAAGGACCAATGCCAGGAGAAAAAACAAACAAACAAACAAAAAAATCAAATAGGAATGGGGAAGGGGAAAAAATTCCAGAAAACAGCTCCTCTCTGATGAGAAATCCAAGCAGGATTGGCAGTTGGCAAGCAGGCTGAGAACAACAGGAACCACCGAGCTTCAACTCTGATCTTGTTCTAGCCTCTGCAGCCAGCCCCAAAACTCCTGCCCCTGTTTCCCAGGAGGTGAGAGAAAAAAGTAAAGAGGAGTCCCTCATCTGTTTCCTAGAAGACAAAGTTTTGAGCAATTAACCAGAAAGCCACTTCTTTTGTGTTCCTTAAGTGCCCACTTGATAGTTCTGCACGCAGGGGGCAGGGGGAGGGGAAAATTTCCTTCTTAGTTTCGAAGAACCTAAGCAAAACCATGACAGGGCTGTTGTGGTTTTATACATTAATCTGGGAATAAAGGCTTTCTTTCCGCCAGTAAGACAAACAATGCCATTGAAACTTGCTTTCAAATATTGTGTTTAACATTAAGTATGAAACAATACTAAATACATTATGAATATTTATCATATGCATGTATAATGTATAGTTCATGAAGACTCCCTTTGTTCAGTCTAGTGTTATGCATTCCAACAAACTCCGAGACAATATTTTACAGGAGAGTTGGTATCTTTATTATATAATTACCTATTGTGCTAGTTTGCAATTAAAAGTCTCCTTTTTTTTTTCTGGATAACTATTTCATTTACTTAATTCATTGTAAAAGATGACTGAGGATTTCTGTTTTCAAAACTCAATAATATGCTAGTTTGTATATGTTAATTAATAAATGAATACTTGTGATCATCTGAAAGATGTATCAGATAGATATTCATGCAACATCATGGAAGCTACTTTGTTGCTGGTTCTAATAAGAGCACCCTATTCATCTGAAGATATTTTAAAACTTTTTTTACAAAAATAAAAAGATGCAACTACTCACTTAAAACGACTGTCTTTAACATACAGAAAAAAAAAATCAAAAAATCAAAATATAGTTTATGCTTCCAATAATCAAGAACTCTGAAAGACAGAAGGTATTAATATATAACCAATAGGAGAAATAAGTTGGCAATAATTTCAATTATGAAAAACTCAATTATCAAATGTAAATTTTATTTTGTTTGTAGATATGAACTAGACAGATCAACATGTTTCTACCTAGCTAAAAATATGGATTTAATTTCTCTTTCGTCTACTATTTATATTTAAATCTTTATATTTTCAAGTGCTTTATAAATATTGAAACATAGTCATGTTTTGTGACACAAGTCTACCTGCAAGAGTTAAGTTAATTTTCAAGGAATATATTTTCATGGCAAGGAGAAAAAAATGTAATTTTATAACTTTTCTGATGTTATAGCTCTACATACCGCTTTGTGTATGAAATTCTACTCTGAGGACTAAACAACAAGTACACAGTAAATTTATTTATATTTTGAATAAATCTTCTTTATCTAACAAATATCGAATGGGTAATTTGGTAGTGATTCAGTTGCCAATATGAAACTGAAGACATAATCATAGAATCATAGAATAGTTTAGGTTAGAAGGAAACTTAAAAGTTCACATAGTTTCAACCCACCCTGCCATGGTGGGCTGAAACTCTAAACCTTCCACTAGACCAGGTTAGTCAGAATTCCATCCAGCCTGGTCTTTAGCACCTCCAGGGATGGGGAGTCCACAACTTCTCTGGGGAACAAGTTCCATTGTCTCATCACCCTTACAGTAAAGAATTTCTTCCTAATATCTAATCTAAACTTGCCCTCTTTCAGCTTCAAGCTGATATCCATCTAGGACTGGGACAGCCAGTCACCCTGGCACATGAATCGTGTGCTTCTGGAGAAGCAGCTGGAGGCCAAAGGGGATACTGTAGGGCAACTCAAGTTATGATAGATGCCTACACTTAGTGGATTGAATCTCCCTTTATTTATCATTATTTTTGAAAAATATTTGTAATATATATCACCATTGAGGAGAAATTTGCTTCTTGAGTTAGGCTTACTACCTCACTAAGAGTTACAGTAGTTGTTTCAGAAACGGTTTCACAGTTATTTTGTACTGCCATCATTACTTTTATCACCTCACCATTTAAGTGAAACAAACAACTGGAGAAAAAGTGACTGACTACTAAAGTAGAATTTGAATGGAGTATTGAATGTGTATATTTATTGTTGGTAATCAATTTCTTATAATTCCATATGCAGTGTAATGGTGTGAGTTGATTTGTAATTGAAAACTACTTAAGACAATAGAAAAGACAACAAGAGGGTTCTGACATAAACTTAGGTGCGTATTTCTGCACTTGTTCTCTTGTGTGGGCAGGCTATTTGTTCCTGTATGTAAATATTCTCAGTGACTTGATAACTTCCTAGAGAACAAAAAAAAATCATTCATATTCAGGCCACAACATCTTTAAGTCAGATTACAGAATGCAAAAGAAACCAAAATTGCTGAGAGAGATTCAGGAAGGGTAGGCAGGAGGCAGACAGGTAACAAACAAATTTTGGAAGAATGATGAAAAAAAACTTAATACAAATGGAGGTGGAAAACAGAAATCAGGGGGTGCTCTTTTACTAAGTAATGTGGGACATCCCTTTTTGAAGAAAACAGCAATTGAGATTAGATTAGATTTGATTAGAAACTATACTTAAGAAAATAGAGATAAATTTCTGTGGAAAGTGCAGAGGGATAAGCTGAGAAAGAAAACTGTTCAGAAGCAAAAAGCATGGAAGTGCATGAGAATGACAATGACTCAATCAGGAGCAAATTTGTGAGATTGTTTCTTGAACTGACAAGAACTGATAACAGTTGCAAACAGAGGTCTTTCAAAGACTTAGCTTTGCTGACGAATCATGTAACTGCCCAATTCAAATTCCAGTGTAAAATTAGGTTTAGCATTATGTGTACATTTCTCTGCAAGTAACAGCCTTTCAGAGATCATATGAAGAGTGATTAACTAATATGAATTTATCAATGTGTAGGTCATATATGATTTGGTCTCGAGATGCCTTATTAAAGTAATAAACATACCTCTGCAAAAATGCCCAGTCCTGGTGAGAGCCAAACTTTCTCATATAAGGTGGGTTTGTAGGTGTTTTTGTCTGGTTGGGGTTTGGGAGTCTGTTGGGTTGATTTTTGTTGTTGTTGTTGTTGTTTCATTGGTTTATTTCTCTCATTCTCCCAAGACATGTTTACAGCTAATAGTAAGAGAGGCAGAACTATAACAGGTTAAAACTTCATATACCATTTCAAGGGTATAAGAGTACATGTTACCAAAATGTGTATTTTTGTGTGAACAGGTGATAATATCATACATCCAAACCAACCATTGTCTGCATTTCCTATTTGTAATTCTGCTTCAGATCCCTATTTTCTCAGGTGTTTCTGTTCTTTGATGACTTTGCTGTTTCACAGTTAAACATATAATGATCTACCATGATTAACACATCTAGAACAGAAAAGCAATCAATAACCTACTTCCTTAAGTCTTGCCTCCTGATTGGAAATAGCCTTTGCCTCTAAAGGATACTGGTTACTTAAATTTTTCACAGAGTTTTAGTAGATGGTTACTTCAGGGTGAGAGGCCCAACACTTTTTCTTCAAGCGTGATGGCGAGACTAACTTGTGATGGTGATAACTGAAAATCAGGAAAGACTTGGAAATCTGTCACTTTCTACCTGCTTTCCAAGACTTCCTAACTCTGAATGAACAAATAAATGAATGGATGTGGGTACTGTACTTCATCTAAAACCTTTCAGCATGTTTAACTTCAGTTGTTCAAAGATATGAAAAGTACTGCCTGAGATAAATCCCTTTAACATCTGCTGAAAGAGAGACATTTAAACATAGATTCTGCATATTAAAATATCACTAATTTTTCCAGTTAATTTAGGCAGAATTCAGGTAATTATATGGTTCAGGCTTAAATGGAAGCTTGAAATTAAGGATGATTCACACCTGTATCACTTGGACTTTTAACTGGCTACTTCTTTCTTTGTTTTTCTTCTTATGTAGCTCTTTATCAGATCCAGTCCACCATCTCATATGGAGAACTTGCTTACCTTTCAAATATTCAAGATGTCCTTAGTTCTGTTTTGGATGTTTCTGATTGCAGGTTTCAGAATTCTTTCCTGAATCCTTAGAATAAACTCTGTAAGTCTTTTATACAGATATTTTTTTTCCTTCTTTCCCAATGATAGAGATTGTCATCTTCTTTGTAACCCTGTAATCATTTAGGAAACACATATACAACCTTTAAAGAGTCAAAATTTATTCATAAATTTTAGGGGCATAGGTGTACACCTTAAAATACTGTGTCCTATTATTTTTACAGCATTGCAGGAATTAAAAAAAAAAGGATTCACTCACTTTGCCTTGATAGACTGTTATAGACATACCACAGATGGGAAAGTTTTGGAAAATTTCTTATCTAAATTAGATAAAAATCAGTTAGAGTATTAGAATGATTTTGATAGATGTGTGATACAACCAACCACATTGCAACTAAAGTCCCACTATTAGCATTTGTGCAGAAATTCAAAATGTCAAGTAGATTACAGGGATTTGTAAAACTCTGTTTGTCCTAAAGAACAATATTACTATATTTTACTGTCTTGAAGTTGAGTTACAAAATTTCCAGTAATTTAATTTCAATATTATATGACTTGTTATGCAAGATGCATCCTTCAAAGTATGAATACAGTATATAAGATCATTTAGTGTTTTTTCATGTAGAACCTTATGAATTACTCTCATTAGATACAAGTGATTGCTAGGCATTTTGCTAAATTTTAGGAAAAATGGGTAAATTTGATAGTTAAAGATTACAGGATATGCTGCAATACTGGTGAGCAAATATGTTTGTTGCACTGCATTAATTGGCTCAATAATGAGTGAGATGACTGGATTAAAATAGTATATGTTCAATATCCCATAAGGATGTTTGGCCAAGGCATAGATACAGATGTTCAAGTTGGGTACCAAACGGAGTAATCGATATTTGTAAAACTGAAACACCATCTCTTTCATTCCTTATGTTTCTGGAACACGTCTTTACACTAGGATAAAATAAATTTTTTCATTAGTTTCTTATGTTTAGTGTCCTCTTACTTCAAATTGAATTGTATTTGATAAACTGTTCATATTTCAAAAGTGATTTAGAAGAGACACAGTGTTTAAATGAAAATCTATGTCTATATGTTTTCAAAATTTCCACTATAAAATCTTGCAATGCTGCTGGCTAGCTTTAACAACTGGCCTGGGAGCAGAATCTTTTCTGTTTTAAAGAGGAAAAGGTTACCAGTTTTTATTTAGGTTTTTCACAACTTCCACTTTACCTATTTGAATCTTTTATCAAACTACTATTTATCTTATCCTAGCTACTATGTTTCCTAGTGCTTCATAATAATACGGCAAGAGTACATTAAAGGACAATTCTGGCAACAGTTATTCAAGTTTTACCAAAAAGCAAAATTCCCATAGGTCTCCATAATTGAGGGTCATTTCTTCCTGCCAGAACAAGAACCATCAGATGACAGAAAGTAATGAATATATAATCTTCTAAGTTGTGGCCATTTTGTACAACAAATAATTTTTCACTGCCATGAAAGCCCTTCTGGTTTCCTGGCGTACTAGTTCACCCAGTCAGTGCTGAAGCTGTGGGACAAGAAAAAATAAATGCATAAATAAAAGGGAAATAAGATTTTGTCTCCAAACACCAATACAAGGAAATGGAATGAAATAATCAAGAACAAATTGCATTTGCTAAAATATCACTTCGGAGATGAGTTCAGAGCCAATTGTTTAACTCCCTTCCCAGAATACTCTGATTGAATTACTTGATCATCCAGTTACACGTTTAAAAAAAAAAAAAAAAAGCTATTTTAGGTCTTAGCAGAATGTGAGTGTTTTATCATTGGGGGGGGGGGCACATTTAAATTAAAAAGAGAAAAAATATTGTGTTTGATTGTACTGCTGTTTTGATACTGTTATTTTAAGACAGGAAAAAGTAAGTTATTTCATATAACACATTTTGATACAACAGTAGCTTCCCGGCCTCCCCAGGCTTCTACCCCAGCAGGACAACAGAACTGAAACATAAACAACCATCTTTTCTACTGTTTGAGCGAACAGTTTTGGTGGAGACTCCTCCATTCCCATTCATCCCTTGTAATAATAACCCGATAGCTAGGAAATTCTATAAAGGAAAAAAATGTTAATTTCAATAAGTTTTGATCTATCACTGTGTTCACATTTCCTTTTTTGTTATTGAGTAGGTGAAATGTTGTGTTGTGGGAAACCAGTGTCTTCTTAGCTAGTTTCTTTCACTACAAATTTTGGAAGATAATCACAACCTGGGCCCCATTGTTTCAAATCAACTATGTAATTTTCTTGATTGTATTCCAGTTAAGACACTGAAGACCTCAACACAGGCACTTTCTTCAGTATTTCTTGCTCAAATTGTAACTCAGCTCAGTTAGTGGCTTTGTGAGATTCTCTGCTAATTTACTGAATGATTCCCATGACTGTATAGAGAGAATGCAAATAAAAAAGGGACAAGAGCTAAAAGAACCTAAATCCCACAGTAGTTAGTGTATTAGAAGCTCCTATAGATCTAACCCTGATTACCGTTAATTAGCAAGTTCTACACTTGTCTGAAAAACTTTAGGAGGTGCTGCTAGCAAATATTTAAGTATTAAGTATAGTAGCAAGTATTAAGTATAGTAGCAAATTAGAAACCTGTGAACAGGAGTTTTTAAAATCTTAATTTTATGTGCAAGGACATTAAACAGAAACTGAACCCGAAAATTGGGGGAAATCTAGCCATTTTTTTTAATTCTGATTATCTTCATAGTTTATTATCACAATATGTAATTCTGTTTGCTAAACAGCCTTTTAGAGTACAATGCTGAACTATTTATTTTGGAGAAATTTTTGGAGAAGTTTTACTTGTGTGAATGGTAATTTTTTTCCCATTACATGATTTATGAATATGTTACTTCCATGTCAGACCTTAGTGTTACTATGCCATCATCATTATGATTGAAAGTTTAATTGATTTTAAAACACCTAATTTTTTTTTGTTCCTTCTTTTTATTGCCACATTAATCTAAATGATGGTAACAGTAATAATAATTTTAATAGCAATAATGTACATCATCAAACTTCAAATTAATTCCTCAATACCTTTTTTTTTCCCAAATATACAATGAAAGCAGAACTGAACAATGATAAACCTCAGCTTTTCTTTGTCAAATATGTGAAATATCTTACTAATACAGTCCTTTATTTTTCTCAAATTACTTAACCCCTTCATTTTTAGGAGCAAGGAGAAAAATGTTTTGGTTAGAATATCAGACTTTGAACTCATAGATAAGCTAGTCAATATTAACAAATAAATCATTTTTTCTAAATGTTATATTTTAATGCAATGTCATAAAATAATATATTTTAAAATACATGCATACAATTTTTCATGGTAATGGGCTTTTATTGAGATGGTTTAAATGAAAAGCATGACAGGGAAATTTTTTTTTTTATTTTAAAAGCCACAGAGATAATTTTCACAAATTGTTCCTCTAGTGTTTGAAATATACACTAGATTTTCTTGATTGTATTTCTAATTTTCTATATTTCTAATTATAGATTGAAATATACACTCAATGTAATTGAGTAGTTTGAAATTAATAATTTTCTTTGATACATTTTATCTCTTTCCTTGAATTCTACATAAAAATCATACAATTATCATACATAGAATAATTTGGAAGTGTCTGATGTATAACTTTATCAAATAATGCCTAGTCCAAGAGCAAGCCTCAACACATGCTGTGTAGCTATGGTCATACTGTAAGCACAATTAAAGTTTTTTTTTGTTTGTTTTTTTTTGGTTTGTTGGTTTTTTGTTTGTTTGTTTGTTTGTTTGTTTGTTTTGTATTTACAAATCATTCAATATCGGAGTCCAGAGCTAAATGAAAAAAAAAAATAGGTAAGTATTAACCTAATTGACATCATCTGGGATTCTCAATTGGTTAATCTTTTCAAAAGACTGTTTTTAAAAGAAAATCTAGTTTTTATGAAGGAATTTCTTCATAAAAATTAACAGCAATGATCAGTTTTGGAACTGTTCTTTTTTTGTTTGTTTGGGGTTTTTTAATTTCTTGAAACTTTTACAGTTTCCAGAATAAATGCAAATATGGCTCATGTTGACCACTGATCTGACTTTCCATGGTCCTGATGAAAAGCATTTCTCAGAATTCATGCAATCTTTGTCCTCACTTTACAGTGGAATTGCTCTAGTTTTCAGTGTGATACTTTGTCCTGAGTGGCAATTCTTCCTCTGCTCTTCATGGTTCTCATTCAAGTGCATCTTTTCAGTTCTTAGTCCTCCCTCTTCCTCTTGGAGCAGAGATACTTATAACAAATTAACTAGCTATCTCTATAAGGAAAAAAAATATCATTTTTACAGAGCAATAAGGGAATAGTTCATTTTTACTGAACAAAAATAATCTATTTAAAGGGAAGTTATACACTAAAATTAAATATAGTGTTCTGTCAGGTTTCTCAGCATGTTCATAGCTGTCTTGATCTTTAACTCTCTTACCCTTTCCCACACAGAAAAGAACCTCTAAATTCTCATTTTTCTTTTGAAATTAAGGTTCAGATTTGTTTTGAATGCAGTATCTTTCATTTCTACCATTGCCTTGTATGCTGGATGTGGACGGAATTTAATTAATTTTCTTCAATAACAGCCCGTGCAAGTGCTGTGCTTTGCATTTGTGGCTAAAGCAGTGTTGGTGGCACATATTGCTAAGCAGTGGATCCACAGTATCAAAGCCTTCCCTCCTGCTTCTGTCCTCCTTAGTGAGTGGATTGGGGAAGAAGCTGAGGGAGATATAGCTTAGACAAATGATAACAGTTGGACAAAGTGATATTTCATCCAAGATGGCTTCATGCTTAGCAATAAAAGCTCAGGGAAAGGATGAGGAAGGCAGGACACTCATGGTTATCATGTCTATGCAAGCAATAATTACAAGTGTTGAGATTCTGCTTTCCAGAGAGCAGCTAGACTTCTCTATGTCAATGGGACATACTGAATGAATCCCCTGTTTTTCTTTGTTTGTACAAACAGGTTTTAATTTCCTTATTGTTCTGTCATATCAATCCACCATTTTCTTTCCTTCCTTCCATTTTCTCCCTGTCCAGAAGTAGAGGGGGGTGAATGAGAGTCCAGGTAGGTGTTTAGCTCTTGGCCAGGGTCAACTTACCACATTATGTAACTTTTCACGAGTCTTTCGGGGTATGCTATCCTGGTAGTAGTGGTGCTAGCTTTTTGTTGGTTTGGAGGGAAAAGGGGGGTTGGGAAAGTTTCCCCCACAGGCTTTTAAAACCTAATTTTTTTAATTTATAATTTAAATCTGCCATCAAATAAATAAATAGCTTTAGTGTGCTGGCCAGATCAAATATTTAGTTCATAAAATTATCGCATAATTGTGTTCTCAAGTCCTGGCAAAGTACTTTTACATCTATTGGAAGATTTTTAAACAGACATTTATTTGAGATATACAAATATAAATTTATTCTAAATTTTGAATGAACAAAGCTTGTACATAAAATTAAAAAAAATCTTTTATAGAAGTCTATGCAATAAAATACAGTTCAATTGATTTGCCCTTATTTTTACAAGGTAATTTATTTGATGGTACCACAATTTTGACAAGCATTCTGGCAAGAATTGGAAGCTTCACACCCTTACAGACTTTGCTGTCAGCATGCTTAAGTTTCAAAGCATCTGACAGTATCAAGCACTAGTTCATAAATACATAGTAATTGAAAATGTTTAATATTCATTAGCTGAGTAAAGTGACATTCATCTACCAAGATGCTGTCAAAAACTTAGGCACATAATGTAAGCTGTTTATCTGGATGTCCTCTAAAGTCAATGGAAAGGGGCATCTTGCAAAAGGTAACATTTAGTCTAAATGTAAGCGACAAAGTGAGGAGGGTTGAGTCCCTTTCTACAGGTGGTTCTGTAACTAATGAATGACTGGTGTACATTACCAATGTAACTTCTAAATAGCTATAGGCAAGATTATTTCTCTTATAAATTACAGTTTATTTCATCATTACATATATTAAAGATGAATACTGTGCAAATGTCTGACTTAAAAAAACAAAGTATCTTTCCAGATATAAATTTCCACAGTGTGTGCTCAAATTTATGTTTTTCATAAAAATTTGCGCTGATAAATCTGACTGTTGTCCAGAGTATTTAAGGCTATTTTACAAACTCATGGTGCATCTGTATTCAACATCAAATATTATGCATAGTGTGTAATTAAATGCAAGGTATACCGGTGCTCAAGAAAAGGCAATGCATTCATACAAATACAGGGAATATGAAGAATTACTGCAAAGAAAATTTAAAAAAAATAGGACTATAAATTTTGATGTGTCTAGAAGTGAAAAAATTACAAATATTTTGGATTTAGAGATAAATTTCCCCAAATGTAGCTTTTTCATTTTTTTTCCTATTACATTATGCCATCTTAGCTCCCTTTATATTATGTCTTCCTCTGTTACAACTACCATAGGTAATCAAGACTCAAAATAATGATGTGGTTTTCCTTTGTCTGTATTTTTTTTCCCATGCCAGTGGGACAGACATTGATCAATGCCATTCCAAAGAAGGGCAACAAAGCTGATGAAAGGTCTGGAGCATACATCTTATCAGGAGCACTTGAGGGAACCAGAGATGTTTAACCTGAGAAAAGGAAGGTGAGGGGAGACTTTGTTGCTCTCTATACCTACCTGAAAGGTAGGGGTCAGTGTGTGTCTTCTCCAGGTAACAAGTGACAGGACAAGAGGAAATGGACTCAAGCTGCAAGAGGGGGAGGGGTTGGGTTAGATATTAAAAAAAATATCTTTACCAAAAGAGCTGTCAAATATTGAAACAGACTGCCCAGGGAAGTGGTGGAGTTGGTATCTGCACAGTTTTTATCCTTAGCAAAATTTTCCCCAAGGCACCACCATCTTGGCTGAGGGACTCATATGTGCCTGGGAATGGGTCTGGTGGGTGATGTTAGGTCTGTGCATGATGATAATGAGCTTCTTATGTTAGAGACTGTATGCAGTTTTACAGAACAGTTTTTCATTTTAAGCCAACTTTCCATCACACTAGATAGAAAACCATTTATCAGGGCTCTGTTGTTTATCTCACCTGGTTTGCTTTCAGAATTCTCACAAATATTGTCATCCTTTTTAGGTTTCTGTAAGCCATACTTTTAACCTTATAGATAATTATAGTAATGCACAGAATTTGAAAAGAAATATTGTAATAATTGGAATTTGACATTTTTAAACCTTCATTGTCAAACATAAATAAAACATTAAAATATGTTATAAAAATAAACTCACCACTTCCCAGACATTCTGAATGGGGAGACAACAGTTAAAATACCAACCTGATTACATTGTATAATTATGACTGAAGCTGCTTAATGCTGAAATTTACTTTGAAGTGCTACATTTTCAGACATTTATTTTGAAAATGATCAAGTTCAGTTTAGGTACATGAAAATAAAATACCTTTGAAGATACAATTTACTGTGCACTTCAATCTCTGAAATCAGCAGGCATTCAATTTACACTTGTGAACATGTCCTCACAGAATTTAATGACTTTAAATATGGAGAAGAAAATATAGAAACTCTATTGTACAGTTATTTTTATATGATATTTTGAGTGTATAAAGTCATCATCAGGACAAAAACCCGTAATTTTTTAATCTGAAAACAACACAAATGTGTAGAATCATTTATGACATACATCTGGCAAAGGAACTGGAACAAATTTAGGATAAATTGACTCAGGAAAATTAAAGAACAACCAAGAAGAAAATACTATCTTTTGCAAACACATTATATTTTATTTACACTAATAAAAAATATGCATAGTGAAAATGAAGTGTATACACTTTATAATTTACCGTATTTTAAACAGTTTCTGATTTCTCTGTTTCTAAATACATTAATATATAAATCTTCTCATTGTAGACTGTGGAAAGCATCTAAAATTTAGGTAATTAATCCTTTTTAATCCTTAAAAACACATGGTAATGTGATATTAGACACACATGATAATGTGTTTTTATTACCACATCAATCAATAAAACCATACTAATATCATTCCAAGTAAGATTAATTCTCCTTTGTTATATAAAAAAAAAACTTCAAGGATTAGTTCATATACTTTAAAATATCATTTTACAACATATTTTAATTTCCATGATGAAAGGTAGACAAACAATAGCCACTATTTTTGTTGTACCTTTGAAGTAGACATGAAAGAGACCACAGAGAAGAAAGATCACCTTTTTTTAATGTTTGCTGACCCACAGTACACCTAAAATTACACAAAAGAAATTGTATTCTTTTGTATAAATAAACTTATCAATAAGAGAGGAAAAAGCTGATAAAAAGGCAGAAAAAAATTAGTATCTTTAGAATTGGGAAAGACAAAAATGGACTTTAAACATATAAAGAAATTTCCCCTGTATGATGAGGTCTAGTTTATGCTATTGTAGACTTTGTGTTTCTCAGGAGTTAGTCTTGCAAACTGAAAGAGGAATTTAAAATTTGCCTAGGCAATAGTCTGAACAATATTACTCATTTACATTTTTATAGAAATAAAAAGTATATGATATAAACTTTTTAACTTTAAAAAATGACAAAGTGCAGTTAGGAAACATCTAATGTTTAATTCATTAATCATTTGGATATATAAAGATCTTAAGTAGTCTAGAATAAAAACCTAAAATATTTCAAAAATGGTTATTGAAATCTTCATCAGCAATTAAGATAAACAGACAAAATGATGCCACATAGCTTAATGTAGGAAATATTATTTAATTTTACCCATCTTGAATTGCTCATAGTAAACATTTCAGGTTGTAAATCATGCTTAAATTTGTCAATTATAACAAATATTTTTATTCAACATAAATACTTGGCACAATAACTACTCATACTCTAGCTTTACTTTAAAATATGTTATATGAGGCTTTTTTGCCACTAGGTTGGAATTTAATCTATGGTTTTCCCAGAGATATTAATGAATAGATATTATGTATATTCTCTTAGAACAAGAACAAAGAGTTTTATTAAGTTAGCTGAAATTTTTTTTTCGTCTTGTTTACCTGACAATATTTTCTGAAAGAAATCAGAAAATGTCCAGTAAAATACATATAATTGGAACGCAGCATATTAGAAACTGCAGACATCCATATATACTCAGTTTCACTACCATACGTATACCAAACACACCTTAAAACTTTTGTAGTCCATTGATTTTAATTTATTTATCCAAACCTTCTTTGTAATAAGGAAGAGTAAGACAACACCTGTACTGATTTTGTCTTCGAAAGAGTTACTTTTCTTCATAGTGGGCTGTATCAGACTATGTTTTGAATTTGTAAATAAAACAGTTTTGATAACACAGGAATGGTCTATTCACTGCTGAGCAATTCTTACACAGCCTCAAGGCCTTTTCTGCCTCTAATCCCACATCACCAGCGAGGCGACTGGGGGTGCACAAGAATTTTGGAGTGGACTGGCTGGCATGGCTGTCTCCAGCTGACCAAAGGAATATTCTTTATGATTTGATGTCATACTTAGCATATAAAATAGGGAGGAAAGGAAGCAGGGAGGTTTGGAGCAAAGATGTTTATCTTCCCAAGTCACCATTATGTGTGTAGAGCATTGCTTTCCTAGAGATGGCTATGCCTGCCCATGGGAAATGGTGAACAAGTTCCCTGTTTTGCTCTGTTTGTGCATGTAGCATTTGCTTTCTATTAAACTGTCTTTATCTCAACCTAAGAATTTTCTCACTTTCATCCTTCTGATTCTCTCTCCATCTCACCATGGCAGAGTGAGCCATCACAAAAGGGGCTTAGTTGCCAGCTGGGGCTAAACCAGGGTAACACCTTATATGTGAAATCAAGAACTTATGGTCAAATAAATAAATTAATTTTAAAAAATTAACT
This sequence comes from Empidonax traillii, assembly GCF_003031625.1. Classification (NCBI taxonomy): domain Eukaryota; kingdom Metazoa; phylum Chordata; class Aves; order Passeriformes; family Tyrannidae; genus Empidonax; species Empidonax traillii. The sequence goes on from NW_020955281.1 coordinate 198,431, forward strand.
ATGCAATCAAAATGAAGAAAATTGACACTGTTAGTCCAGATAGAGTAAATTAGTACTGACAGTCCACACTTACCTAATTTTGATACAAATGAAAAAAAATATTACTATAAATGATGCAAATAAAATTGTTATGCAAGAAAAGTCTTAGCTTTGGTGTTATGCCCACTTGCTCACTATTCCTGTAATCCTGAGGTTGACAGGTTTAGCTACAGTGGGAAGAATATCAGTTTGGCTCTATCCTGAGCTCTTTCTCAAGAGGAGTGTGATGTTAATGGGGGGAATTTACTACAGTCTTTTTGCCAACAGAACATGACATCAATGTTGTGGATCTTTTGGGTTGATTAATGAGCCAAGTTTGTGAGCACCACTAAGTAGCTGACAGCCCTGGAACTTCCCATACCATCCTATGCACAGATGCTTGAAACCTCTGCTGTCATCCCATGCCAGTGCTCCTTTATTAAGCGTCACTATTCTAGGGTTATAGATAGGTCATTCTACTTTTTTTTTTTTTTTTTTTTTTTTTTTTTTTTTTTTTTTTTTTTTTTTTTTTTTACGTAGATATCAAAATTATTAACAAGTATTAAGGCATCCAATTATAGAAAGCTATGCAAAAGTTAGACAAATTGTGTTTTAACCACCTGGTCATTAGGCAACTGTTACAACTAATCAAGCTAAAACAAACTGCAAATAAGCCAACACAAGTTCAAACAGAGCTAGAGCTTGGCAAATCCAAAACTCCAGCATATGTTAATAAAAATCCTGTTAATTGGTACTAATAGTGACACTATAAGTCCTATCAGACTGTAGGTCTACACTCTATACTCCTTCTCTGTACTTTATAATAACCCCTTCCATCATGTGTCTGATGAATTAAAATTACTGATGAATTAAAGCTGTAACTAGTATATTGCATTATGCTTTCTGGTTTTATGCCATCTGTTATAAGGATATGAATATTATATTTTTCTGTGTTTAATTCTGGAGAAATAATGCAATTCCTTTTCAGGAATGATCCATGATCATTTGGGCAGGACACTAATCTTTATTCCTGGAGAACATACAGATATGAGACACAGTCAGTCTAAATACACAGTGAAGCCATGGTACCTTAAAATATCATTGCAGCACTTCTAAACATGGCAGATTCTTATGTTAATAGTCTGTCTTGGGAGACTTAATCTGTCTCAGTTCTTTAACAAAACTGACGATGGTCCTTCCAAAAAAGAGGTCCATATTCTTTTCTAACTCTAAGAAAACCTAAGCATTGCCAGCAACCAGTAAAAAGGTGATAAGAAACTAAATTAAAACAAAATGGTTGTGAACAGGTGGTTTTTGTTTTTAAATAAAAATACAACTTCTATTAAGATTTAATGACTGCTTCATATTATGTGAAATTGATTGTATCTGACACCAATAGATGATTTTACGTTGTAGGGGTTGGTTCCAGTTTTATACAATAATAGTAGGACTTCAAGAGATCTGGAAAACAAATGGTGAATCTGTAATTTTAACTAGTTGGTTTTGGAAACTGGCCCACATATAAAGTAATTTTGGAAGTGAAAACGTGTATCAGTATAAGGATGAAGCAGCTTTCATCTGAGCTGATGTAAAAAGTACATTTCTAAGTATCTAAGGAAAATATGGGATAGGAAACAGTCAGGAAGACATTACTAGTGTACAGTATGTCTGTCTTCCTTGCATCCATACAAAATTCTGAGCACTGAACTGATTGAGAAATATCAAAAGTAAGACAGTAGTCTTGATATATAACGCCAACTAAATCCATGAGTTATATGGGCATTGCCCTCACATTCTCATGACTACCCTGGCCTCAAAAGTCTAAACATTTCTACTCTTCAGTCACCTCACCTAATATACACATATATTGAGGTATATAATGGCAAAAGCAAAAACCTTTTTCAGATCTGTAAAGACTGCTCAAGAAGCTGAGTAAATACTTAGATAACTAGCACATGCCAGCTCCATTCTGCCATAGCTGTATTTATGAATATGCTATGTTGTGATTTCAATAGTATCTCCTTCTCATCCATCTCTTATCCCCCCAGATTCAATGCTGTAAAAAGAGCTGCAAGGAAAAAAGAGCACTTCTGAAATTTTTTTGAAATCTAATCATTAGATACCTAAACTTATACATGTATATGGATAAATATATTCTGCCTAAGTATATAAGCATATGATTATTACAGAAATAGAGAGAGACTTAATGTAAGAAGTGAAGGGGAAGATAAAAGACCCCCAATGATAAAACCATTGTAGCATTAAACTCAGTATATGGTTCTCTCCTGAGTCCAGCTGAGATTTGCTTACCTAGTGGATAAATTTTAATTGTTGTTACTGAATCTGTTCTTTCTGACCCAAGATGTCACATCACTATGTGGCTGAAGCTATATTAGCTAAGTTATTCTGGCATTAATCACATTTATTGTTTGCAGGACTGCAATTCTCTTATTTATGGGCACTACCCTTGGGAATGCAGGTCACTGTTATCTAACAGCAGAATCTACAGCTGCTCTTGCTGACTTCAATTTGAGTCTTACTTCCTCAACAGGGGTCATATAGAAGCAATTGAAGTTAATTTTATGAGACATCTGTTATATTTGTGGTTATACTCATTCTTCAAGATTGCCCTCTAAAGTAGCAGTTGCTAAAAAAAACCCAGGCACCAGAAGAGAGAAAGAAAACTAGCAAATGAAAGAAAACTTAAGAAGTTATCTGATGACTTCTATTTAACGTGACTAAGGACGAAATTATTTTAAATGAAAAATCTCATAATTTGGGGGATGAAATGGATATGTAAAAGGCACAACTCTGAAGCATGTTACCCTTGCAAATGGGAAAGAATCCACTGCCTGTTAAAGTGTTGTAATACAAAAAATAGATATTGTCAAATACCTTAACAATATATTTACAGCTACATTTTTTTTTCCCCAAATTCCTAAATAGGTTCCGTTTATATTAAAGGATTGTAAATTTATGCCTGGAAAAGGAAAGAAATAAAATTCTGAATATTTAGAAAGGTTTCTTTTTTGCATGTCTTTTTAGTTAATATGATGGCTTTTGCTTTGTATTAATTACTAAAAATATAGAAATAAACAGAAAAAACCGCATATATTCATTACAAAGAAAATCATCCTCTGAATGTAAGTATCTAGATACGTAGATTTTTTCGCCTAAAGTGTTTGTGTCTGCTTTGTGTTTGTCAGCCAAGGCAGTATGTATAGTCAATTGACATTTCTCAATACAAATTTATCTCACTCTGAAGCAACATCTTTATTTATTAAAATAACTCACACGTCAGAATCGTCTGCCTCTGTTTAGTGTAAATGCCTAAAATGAAAATCCCAGCCAAATTTTTGTCAATTCCATCAATGTGAAAAATAGCAATCTAACATTTTTATCATGGAGAAACAACAGTTGAGGAATAATATAGTCCCAGAAGATTGACACAGACAATTGGGTGTGGTGCAGTATTGTTGAAAGATAAGGATTTTAGGAATTAGTTCCTTTAGTTTTTAGGGATTGTTTTACTTAGGGCTGTTTACTCAGTACTTCTTAAGCTGTGCAAATTTTGCTGGATATGTTTTTTTCTCTTATTTGTGTTGCTCCCATTAGATTTTTCTGCCTTAACAGAATTGCGCTCCAAAATTTTTTAAGGTTTCTATTTATAAACATCTTCCTTTCCCCTTCCCCACACCATTTCTCCCCCCCAGATATGCTACATACGCAACTGTCTGCACACTGAATTTTTTATTTTTATTTTCCTAGGAATTTTTTGGAGGGTAAACAAAACCCATATGGCTGTCTGACAAAACGCTCTTCTGGGATATATGTGGATAATTTTTTAGAAGGTACTGGTAAAAGTACCATTAAACTTAAAAACACCCTAATTTTCCATTTCCGCAGTTTTCTCTGCTGATAAGTAGTGGCAGATATCAACTTTTATATCTATTTAATTATTTCAGTTTCTCCACAAATGACAAGTCTTGTCATTATTCCTAAAACTTCCATTGACTGTCTTTTTTAGGTTTTTTTCTTGCTCTAACACTTCTCTTTAGATTTATAAATGAACTCTAAAAAACTGTGTAATGTATGTATGAAAAGAGAGTCATATTATAACATAGTAAACTATCAGAAGAATTTGTAACACTATCCACTATCACAGGTTTTGTTTGTTGGTTTTAATAGCATACATAGTTTCAGTGTGATAAAATAAAAGGCAACTGAAGAAGGGCCATACAGACATTATGGTCTCAGTTCAGTCGCCCATGTATTTCCTACCAAATGTCATTCGAGATGTCCTAAATTATCCCACCTGGCTTCCAGATGTCACTTTAGAAAAGTTCTTCTCCCCACAGTCATACGTGCCAACTGTCTTTCAATGTTTTAGATAACTTAAGATGTCTCAAAAAAAACTGTGTCCAGGCAGCTGAACTGATTTCTGACTGCCAAAAAAAAGCTAAACTGAACAGAATCACAGATATTCCCTGAATGACTCAAATAGGACTGCAGTGGCTAACATGAAAGTTAAGACCTGAAATTCATGTGAAGACCTTCTGATGTAAGCTTCTAATTACACACAAACCTAGTAGGAAGTGAGTCAGACTCATAACACTGCTTGTATGATTAATAATTGTTTGTAATTTAGAGGGAAAAAGTCAGCAAAATGAAGGAACTACATCAATTAGCTCTAAAGCTACAGGATGGCCTTGACCAATTTTCCCATACTTAGATGAGAACATTGAAAAGACCTGTATCCTGACATAGCACTAGATGGAGATCAGGACATAATACTGTTATTGAAAAAGTTATCAGATATATGACTGCCATACAGTTTTTTTAGGTTAGGGAGCTTCAAGTTACTTCCTTGGGTCTATCTGTTTCTATAAACCAATTGTAATAACATTTAGATATCTAATTTAGAAGTCAAAGGCTGGAGGATAATCTCCTTTGACTCACTCATAAGAAATGTACTTTAATACTAGCCCAGTGCCTGCCTGAGTCATCAACCATTACAATTTACGAGAGTGCTGGGGTAGAAGTATTAATATGTCTTGTTCAGTAGATTTAAAATACAAATTTCATTTTGGTAGCAGTAAGGGTAACCTTTACATTTTCAAAATCAGACATTAACGGTAGAGGCAGATGAAATGCCTTGAAGACTGACAAGAAACTAAGAATAGCTGTGGATCAGACTACGGGAATTTAGGTCTTGACCTAAAACGTAAACTGGAAAACAATTATTGTTTTCCTTTTTAAAACATACCTATGTGTTTAGGATTTGGAACTGTTTATTTCCTGCAGAAAACTTACAATAAAAAATAGTCCAAAATTAGACATTTCTTACAGACCACTCACATTTTAACACATAGAGTAAATATTGCACTTTACTTATATTAGAAATAATATTTTTATTAATTTAAACATTGTAGATACATTTATATATTCCATATTTTTATTTACTTTTTCTCTTTTTCCTTTTTTTAAATACGTATTTTGGTCTTACATTGGTTCTAGTTTTCATTTATAGTTTCTCTCAGTTCCACTATTGTGAGACTTTTGCCTTTTATAAATTTTCTGTTCCCAAGCTCACCATCCTTACTTGATCGTACTCTAGAATTGAGTTCCTTCTGTTAAGGCCTTTATTCCAAATTATCTACTTTTGATGACTTTTTTTTTCATGAGTTCATCCTATGCTTCTGCTCTTCACTGATGTAGTTCAAATGTTGACATTACATCTAAAAAGAACACTTTAATCTTACTTTATCACTAGCAGAGGAAAACAGGGCATATCTATGGTTAATATTAGACAACTATACCCTTTTATAAAGGTGAAATTAATAAAATGCTTGCTACATGTCCCCTCTTTGTATTTGGACTCTGTGATAAACAATACAGATAATATTGTGCCCAAATTTGTTTCCTTTTAGGTTTGTCTATTCATCAAGAAAAGATGATATTAGGATCTATCTACAGAAGGAAGACTTTGCAGCCCTAGGAATTTGAAAGATTTCTTTGTGCTTTTAGCTATACACACTGAGCAGAGAGGTATTTTCATGAAAAATACCCTTGTCATTTCTTATTTGACAGTTCAAGTATGTTTTTGTGTGGTGGTCTCAACAGTGATAAATTTCTTTCTTAACAAAAGTGTATGTATATAAGTATATATAAAGCATTATCCTACTGTAAGTTTAAAAAAACAGTTAACATAAAAAGTCATATAGCCTACTTCTGGAAAGACATTTTCTTATGCTATACTTTATGCTACAGCAAAGTAATAGTCTAATAATTTTACAAATTCAGTCCTAATTCCTTTATCAGTATTTCTCCTCTTAGTCCTTCTTTAGGTAAACTGTACATTTAACAGTAAACAGAGTAGAAAATATGATACCAATGCAAAAGCTCTTGCTAATGGCATGACTTGTTCTCACTCTCATTATTTTCTGAATAATAATGACAGCTAATTTAAACTTAATGCACAGCAATTTCTTAGAATATCCATCCCAACAGCTTCAGAAAGACAATGATGCCACTGCTGAGTTAAGGAAGTGAAGCACAATTTAGCAGTTTTTCAGCCCACTGAGAAAAGATAAAAATTCTTTCGCGAGACATTGCAGTGCTGAAAATGGAAAGTAATTCGTTATTCACCAAACATACAAATACTTCAAGGACTCATTGCAATTCTAGAATTTTCTTCCATTAAAGATACTTATACATTAATACATACATCGGTAAAACAATGGTTTTTGTGTACTTAAAATTGCAACAACTGTGTGAAATCTGTACTTGCACAAAGCCATCATTTGTTTCAAAGTTTAAAAAAAAAAAAAAAAAAAAAGAGAAAATCAGGGAGCATTCATACTATATTGAAAACAGAAATCAACTATTGAATGATCATACATTACACTAAATTGAGCTTGCTATAGAAAAATAAATTAGTATTTTAAAATTTCGCTTTCCAATATTCTTAGTTCTTGCTTTTTCAGCTGTGAGCTCATAGAATTAATTATTTGACATTCTGAACATAATAGAATTAGAGTACTTCTGTTGAATTCAGTAAAACTAGAATTTCAAAGGAAGAGTGTATCTAGTAAATCAATACAGGAAACCACATTATTTCATCAAGTTTTGCTTTTAAGTTTATCTAGAAAAAATTTGCCTATGAAAACTAGGAGTGAATATTCTGTCCAGTTTTATTTGCAGTTATCCATGTCTGTAAAAGAAATAGGTGATGTTAAAGTTAGTCTGTATGTTGCTGATGAGGAACACAGTGAACAAGCAAGGACTTAGCAGATAGGATGAAGGAAAAAATTACTTACAATTAGGGTGCTGAGACATTGGAAAAAAATGGCCCAGAAAAGCTGTTTATACTCCATACCTGAAAACATTCAAGATAAGGTTGCATCAGCATTTGAAAACTTAACGAAAGATGCCCACAGCAGGAGCATTGGAATTAGATGATCTTTAAAAGTCCTTTCCAAACCAAACCATTTTATTATTATTCTCTGATTCTGTGAAAGTTATTTGCTATTTGAAAACAGTTTACTGCTTCTGCTGTTTGATGATAAATGTGTGTTTCACAAGTTAATTGATTAGGCAATGCAAAAACACTTATTCAACAATTGGAAGGGAACACTGGCTTAGCTATTGCTGTGGACTGATGATGAGCTCCACTACCAGGATGAGCAAACAACTTGACAGTAAATGCATGAGAAGAATGGAAGAGACCCTAGAGGAGCTGCTCAGACAGCATGGGACTGCTAGAGAGAGACAGTAAAACAAAATAAATTACTTGCAGCAGAGTACAGTTCCTAGCACTACCTGGACAGTATGTCTCTGCAAATTAGAGAGCTCATCCCAAATGAAGGTCCTGAGGGGGGACTATCTGTTCAGGTCTCTGACTGCAGGAAATGTGTCGTGCATCTCTTTGTCTCTGGAACATCAGTTCCTAAACAGACAAAACACCTTTCAGAGTTGAACGGACACAGAGTAAGAGCAATTTGATGCATTCACATAGGAAATCATAACAGACTGAATAGTGATATTCTGTCTCACAAGCAACCCCTCCAGTTCTTGCACCTGAGATTCATGTGATTATCCAACTAAGGACCAGTAACCAGATATATATATCTCAAAGGCTTAAAATAGAAAAAAAAATATTAATCACATAGTGGTAAAACTCTGACTTATAAGGAGCTTTCCTGGAAGCTAAGAATGGAGAATGCAGGTTGTTTTGAGCTCTGATTTGTAAGTTACAACCTAATTATCTTTCATGACCAAAACTTTAGTGTGAAACAGAAAAGAATTCTATTGTATCTAAAATCAACATTTGAATGCAAACTGAAAGCCAAGACAAATATCAGTTCTTTCTTTTTGCATACTTTTTTTCTGATATTTCTCTAAAAAAAATTTTGCAAGGATGACCTAAGCATGTGTCTCATATTGTAGCTTTCAATAAAGGCATTTCTTTCCAATAAAAAAGAAAAATCAGCTGTCCAGTGCCATTCAAAACTGTCAATATGTCCAGGCAATCCTGAGTGACTTTATTGTGTCAGGATGCTAGAACTGCAGCTGACACATCTCTTCATCCACGTCCCATTGTTTGATTACACAAGATTCACTGGTGATAAAACAAAAATCTTCAGGGTTCATCTAAATCTTAGAACATATTTGCTACTTCATTTCCTATCTTTTGTTTATCTGCTCTAAGGTTTCAGTTATTAGGACAGATTTTTTTTTTTCTTGAATGCCTGAGAACCTTTCTCTAACAGTGGAAATCTCAGATCCTCTTCAGCTTTCTTGACTTATGATCATGATCAGAGAACTGAGAATAATATAATAATTTTTAAAATACAAAATGAAAAAAAGAATCTTGGAGTATGATATTTGCATTTGTGATAGGATATCTCTGAATTTAAAAGACTATTCTAGAGGCACTTGTAGACACTGGAAAGGAGAAAAATTTGTCCTGTCAAAATACAGGCTACAAACCACAATATTGTTAAAATTATCTTAGTGATATTTTATTTCAGCATGTGTATTAGGCAATAAGTTTGTTTTTATAGGTCTACCGAAGTTCTGCAAAGCCATTAAGATTTGAAACAGACTCACAAACCCAAAAGAAGTCAAACTTTACTTTATATTTTGTTTACTGCTTTATATAAAAAAACTATGATGAATATAAAAAATAGAATTTTCTGGTTTTCTAATATATAATATTTAACATAAATGGAAGGCAATAACTAAAATAATTTTTTAATTATTTTAATATTATAAATATATGAAGAAGCAACTTTTTTTCCTGAATTTCCTTTGATTCAGTATGAACAACCAAGTGAAGAATAACATGTTGCTGCAATTGCTGGAGTTGTGACAGGAAAAGCTGCCAAAGTGGTTTAAAATTTATACAGGTTGGAAGTACCAGTTTTGCTAACAATCCATTACATTCTCCCATGTGGTCTGTATAGGTAGGTATGGGTTTATTTATTTGTAACTTTTTATTATGTTGTTGTTTTGGGGTTTTTTGAGAGAGTGTGGGTTGCCTCCTCTACTGTAATATTGCATGGAAATACAATGGGTTTTCTTCTCTGCTGTCAGCAGCTCCAAGGGAAAACTTGCTTACTTTCACTCAAAAAATGGAATGAATTTAGGAACTGAACCAGGTATAGAGAAAAAAAAGATCTGACTTCCTGTTATGTGCCTTCAGATCTTGTAACTGTTCAAGAATACGTTTCTTACACATGTTAAGGGAATTCCATAACAAGACTCTCTTCAAGTCACCTACTGTAGTAACTGAGACAGACTTCTGGAGCTGGAGGTTAAGAGTCTTTACTACCAACTTCTGCAGTGTATGTATGATTGCCATTACAGACTCATCAAACAAGTGTCTCTTCACACATCATAAGGGTATTCCCGACTGGATCTAGTTCAGGTGAACAGTTGTGTGCTGATCAAGCAAATAAAATGTGGTAAGAATTTATAGAACTAAATCCAGATGTGCCTTAGGCTGACGTTACCACAACCCCAGAAAAGAAGTCAGAGTGGTGGTAACTCGATGTAACCTTATCCTCCCTTTGAAAAGAAGCCTACAGTGGTCATTCTTGGGTGGGACCAAGAGAAACACTGAGCATAACTACAGGGAAAAGGAACTGGTAATTGTATGAGGAGAGGGAAAGAGGACAGACATGACAAAAACAACATTAAAAAAAACCAACAACAAAACAAGAAAAACCTCCCACACAAGTTTTATTAATTTTAATGAGACTTTTCTGAATTAATCAGGCAGTGTGGATTATTAGACTATTAAATCTTTAACTAGAAAAAAAAAATAATTCTAGGCTTCATGTATATTCTCTGTTCTGTTTTGCCATAAAATTTGTGAGTGGAACTGTAGGAATGCCCAGAAGAAGTTAGAACTCCAAAGTTAGCGTTTCATTTTATTCCTCACAAAACAGATGAGCTTTTATAGAAAATCATTTGACAGAATGGTAATATGTTTTTTTTCATGAAGCGTTCCATATTTTTTTTTGGGAGCCCCCGGTGGTCCAGGGGA